>NC_047159.1:5708840-5978840 GCF_009819705.1 Hippoglossus hippoglossus | reverse complement strand
AAGCAGAGCAAGGTAACGCAGGCAGAAATACCTCTTAAAGTCGCAAAGTGGTTCAGAATAATGAAAACGGTGTCACAGAAAACATGAAGTCGAAAGCCTGTTGTTTAAGAGAGTCCAAAATAATAGGGAACCTAATGAAAGGAAGGAGGCTGAGCTAAAGTATTTAAGTGTAAAGATTGAATGGAAGTGATAAAGTTTAACATGATGAAGTTACTGAACTGTACATATACCTCATATTTAACCTCCAACTGTTTTCAGCAGGGCATAGAGCAGCAATTTTAGTTTATGTAGTTAAATCTGTCTTTATTCTTATAGATGTTGTCAATTACTTTTAAATATAGAAAGTTTTACTTGATTTAACTACAGGTCGCTGTCCAGAGTGCTGAACCTGGGAGCACTGCAGGGATCATGAGCTCTCTGTAGTGAACACCATGGTTCACACAGCCCCACAGAAACCTCCAGTTCATTTTCCTGTCAGTGTTTCCATCTGTTTCTGTAGCTGAGTCTTGCCTTGTTGATTTACATCAACTCAGTCAGGTCTGCCTGGTTTGATTTTTAGTGAGAGTTTTACAAGTTATTCATTTCTGACTGAATGGCTTTGAGTCGCGTCATTTGAAGTCAGCTGACTTTACTCTGGTGGCAGGAAAGTTTCAAACCTGCTGTAGCCTGAAATCTGTTTAAGTCTGAGGAGAGAGTGAAACTTTACCGAGCCCGACTCATCATCTCTCCTCTCGATCCTCTCTTGTTGCAGCACTTGTGACACTCGCACGTATAGTTAGAAATAATTTAATAGCTGTGGCTACATCGAGTACACCTGGTACAATGGAGGAGCAAGAACTTTACGAACAGTGTGTGCACAACATTTGGAACTATTCTTATCAAACTAATACTGCCTCTGAAAATGCTATAACATAATGTGAAAAGTATGTAATGGAGCTTAATTCATGCAAAGCCTGAGATCCTTTGTGTTATTGTACTGGAAATATTGGGCCTCCCCTCCTGCAGAGCTGCTGGGATGTGTGTGTTAAGGCCAATATGCAACAACATCAGCAATTGCAATATACGTAAAGATGACATATGTGTGGAGGCACTTACATAGAACACTAAGTCATGAGAGGGAAAAGGACAGGTAGTGTTTGTATAGGAGAGATTTTTGATAAAGACTGAATCACTGCAGACTTCCACTTCTATTTCTCCATCATCATCTTGTCCCTTCCTCTTTCCCTCTTCCTTTTTATGTCCCTTTGTCTTTTCACTGAGCCATCTCATCCTCTAACTCCTTGCCATGTCCATTCATTTCTCCTATTTCTTCCACCGTTTCTCAGTCTGCTCCCACTCTCATTCTGAGACATGATTTCGTACAATTGGATTCTTCTCTCTTCTGGTAGATACAATCTTCAACCACTGTCAGAAAGTACAGGAACCCCCAATTAATAAACCAAAATATCTGATATTCACCTCTCCCTGTCTCTCATATCTGACTTTTCTCTGTCGTTGACTTCTTTTTCAAATGGAAGCATGTGCTCTTTTCTGCACTTTAAATAAAAGTATTCCTTCCTCTTCCTCCCTCTTCTCCTCTCTTCTCCCACAATGCATCGGAAGTCGATTTCTTATTGATTTTTAACTGAGGCCAACTTCGGGCTTTGCAAATTGCAGCTGATGGTTTCCACTATTTTGTGAATCGTTAAAACTTTAACCTTTTTTTTTTATATTTTTATACCACAATTGAGATAGATTTTCAATATTTTTTTTCTCTGAATTGACGAAAAACCTCAAGCAGCATCACTGACATCATCAAGCATATTCAAAGCCCAATCTAAATGTTTCAATACAATAATAATGACTATAATTAACATTATTTATACAGCACTTACTGAAACAAACCTACAAAGTGCTTCACATAGCAAACAAAAAACAGAGAAACACACCTACAACACAGCTATAAGAGAACAAAAGCTCTAAATGAATCACATAAAAAGTTAAAATGGCAAAACACAAAGTGAATGAAAACCAGAATCAGATGAAATGAGCAGAGTCAATGTGATAACGGTGCAGTTTAAGCTTGGATTTGAAAGAAGCCACTGACTCAGCCGGCCGTATGACAAGTGTAACCCACTTTCTCTGTGTCCCTCACAGAGTTGGATGGGTGTTGTGCTTTTGTCTGTGTGTTGTTGTTGTTGTCTTGTGCAGAGAAGCAAAGTCTGGGCACTGGGTTCTGTATTGTGGATGAGACCAAGTAGCACATTAATGTCTTGGCAAAACAGTTCTTGGACTCAACTGTACAACACGCTGGACGCTTGGTTGCATCGCATTTTTTTTCCGACAGTGCACGTAACATGATGCTAGTGATGAGATTTCCCATCATTCTTTGAAAGGAGAATTTTTTTAATTATTAAACACCGATCTTGGCTCATGGTAAAAGAAAAGAAATGAAACAAACAAACCAGAAGAGCTGTTTTCATTGGGTAGACGCTCCCACTGATATTAGCTTCCTTCAGATTTACTTTAAAAAGCATCATCTGTGGTGTTGGGAAACAACAGTTAATGAACACTATGTCTTCCAATTCCTCAATTATGTCGGACTCATAATATTCGTATCATCACTTATCTATCAACACAGCTTTCTCACTAAAATTAAAAGTAGTTGCACAAAAATAAATGAGGACCCAACAGCAGATAAACTATGTCCTCCTCTAACCTAAATACAGTATATACGTATATGTCCGTTTAGCTCAGCTGGTTAGAGCGTGGTACTAATAAGGCCAAGGTCACGGGTTTGATCCCTGTACAGGCCATAATAGTGTTTATATGATGGGGAGGGAAGGTTTGCTATATAAAATCTAAATGTAATTTTATCCACAGTAAGAAAGGGAGCCACATGTTTAGAGGCAAGTTGATCATGAGCAAAAAAAAAAAAACCTGACTTGAGTAAACAGTAGAGGTAAACAGTCTTTACCTCTTTGAACAATTACCAGTGACAACTCCTTCAGCGGAGCATTTAACCCCCAGTTGCTCCAGTGGAGCAGCTCAGTGGTGAGCAGCCAAACAGGCTGGTTGTACTGGGCTGCTCCCAGGTGTGAACACGTGAAATTGGATAAATGTCAAGTGCAGCGCTGCTGAAAATGCTCATTCAACCACTGCGGGATAAATAAAGAATGAGAGTTAAAATAAGGTGCAAAACAGGAGTTAATTAGCTTGTTAACTTGTGTTCAACTTGTGTCAACTCGGAGTAAATAATGTAGAAGTGAATGAATTTTACATTCGGAGTTCATCGGGCAGCCTATGGGGGAAACACGCTTAATGTGATTGTCTCTCTGCTTTTCTTCCTCACTCATTCTCATCTCTGAGTAAACATAAAATGCCCATAAAGCAGATGAAACACAAGAGGCGAGAAGAAATACAGACACATTGTCTTAATCTGACTCATTGTTTCTCTCTCAGACACACAAACAGACACACGCACACACGCACACACAAACACACACACGCACACACACACACAGAGAGGAAACCAGCTATGGGGAGTGATGAATGAGGAGAGGAGCTGTGTGGGTGTGGCTGAAATGGAACTAATGACAGAAAGACAAGCGTGTGAGTAAACAAGAAAACAAGTGGGAGACAAGAGAGAGCAGGAAGAGAAAGAGAGATACAGATGGATAAATAAAGAGAAGAGAGACAGACGAATAGAAAGACGCAGTCAAAGAAGAATAGACGACAGCAATACACGAGAAATGGACGTAGCCTACGTGCAGCTTGAGGCCAATTTTTGTAAGTACAGCTGAGTTATTGGAGGCGTTCTGCAGTATAGAAGCTACAGTACTTTAGGGTGTTTATAGTTTCCAGTTAACGATATCATTTAAAAATAACTCAACTGCTGCTTGTAGTAAAGTGATATTATTACCAGAGGCGCTCTTGGCAGAAATGGCCGCTTGTAGGTCATATCTCAAAAATAACACGTGATATCACTGAATTCTCTTTTATTAGCAAACCTCTCATTGTGTCATGTAAAGTGCGGTTTCATCTTAAATCCATATATAAGTATCCTCAACAGGAGAGAGGAGACAGTTTGAAAACCCTTATAGCTGATTAACTGGTAAAAAGAAGAACTGATACAGGTACAGACGTTAAGACATTATTATTATTAGTATCAGTGCCCACATACACTAAGAAGTAATAAGTGGGAGTAATATGTAATAGTAAAAAGTTAGCAGGACTTAATTTGACAGGATAACGATGAGCTCCGGCTCACTTGATGGAATTAGTGTGTGATGGTTGTGGAGCTTTGGGTTTGGGAAGTGTCCCAAAAGTTTTCTAGCTAGCCTGGAGACAAGTGTTATGAAATTAATCAATTTCCACACACACACACACACACACACACACACCTGCAGTCTGTGATTTAGGCTTTAATTACCTCTCATAGGAACATCAGATGGCAAACAGCTCTAAAACAGCCAGCTGGGACAAAGAGGAGGAGGAGAGACTCGAGGAAACAAAAAAGAGATGTGAGAGAAAGAAAGAGAGAGCACTAAAGAAAGAAAGAAAGAAATGAGAAAATGAGAAAATGAGAGGAAGCAGAAGGTCACAGTGATGGATTGCACATGAATAAGAAGGAATAACAGTTAAAACAGTGAACAAACTAGGTAAAGAAAAGAAGGATAAGTGTTTGCAGGGCAGGAGGCAGAGGATGAAAGAGGGGAGGTGCAGACGGAGGGATGTTCTTCTCCTCCAGCGATGAGCAGAGAGTCAACAGATATCCAAAAATATCTCTTAAAGTAATAACTCCAAAGTAAAGACGTTTCCATCACTGCCAATCTGAGCCTGGGTTGATTAGAACCTGTGTCTATTTCAGAGTCACTTGACCCGGGAATGAATTCCGTCTGCATCCGTTCCCACTGCAGACAAAAGCCAAATGTCAGTGTGCGTTAATGGGGTTTTTTCACCAGTGGAAAAGGGGCTAAAGAGTGGAGATTGTAGAAAGAGCGAGATCAGAGCACAAAGCCTCGAGCTCTGCCTGGTTTCCTGCTGAGAACCACTTAGAGGCTAATCCCTCGCCGCTCTGCCTACATGTATGATGTACAGTTATTAACAGGATGGAAGAGCGAGCACGGAGACCTTCTTTAGAGGGGAGGGTCGCGGTTGAGACGGTTCACACACCCACCTGTCTGACTGAGGTCTCTGACTGAACCCTTATCAGCTGCTGCTACAGCTGATCTGGACCTCTGACGGGAAAACGAGAATCACATTCCTCCTTGAGATCAGCAAAGTGTGACAATATGGCAATTAGAGCCATTTTATGTCCTTTAACAGCAGAGGAAACCAGATGGTGGAGCATTTCACCGTGAGAGGCACTTTTTAAGACTATTAGCTCAGTTTTATGTCACATGTATTAGCGTGGCTAGCAGAGATGGTTCTTTTCCCGGTGACTTCTCCTCAACAGGTGCAAGAAGAAGTGCATTTTGAAAAAAGTCTGGATCAAAACAGAGAAGTGAACGAGAGATAAAGTGCAGGGCTGGAAAAATTAAGAAAAAGCAGAAAGAGATAAATGCATTACAAAACACTTTGGATGTAATGAAAGTTCTATTAGATGTCTGGTGATTTAAAAAGCATTTAAAGTGTTTCATACCCTCACATGAGAACATTTGTTTTGGCTAAGGAGGAAACTTAAAGTACTTGAAGTGAATAGTTTCACAACGTGGCCTAAACAAGAGTGTCCACAACGCAGGACAGAAGAAGACAGATGGAAAAAAAGAAAATGTGGTAAGTAGAGCAATACAAGGAGAGAAGAGGACACAGTGGTGTTGCTACAGTTCCAGATGGAGGATGGGGAGGAGAGAGATAGAACAGTAGAGTGATAGAGAGGTGGAGGTGGGAGTCCTTATCAGAAAAAAACAGGCGGCTTCATCTCCCAGCCCTCCAGACACACACACACAAACACACAGACACACATACGTGCACGCAAGGACATGAGGCCACTGACTGCCCACACCCATGCACACTGCATGCACATACACACTCACTTACACACCCAGAGGTAAAAACACCAGTAAAGTGCAAACACACATATGGTGGAGACAAAACATACACACAGTTGCACACATACGATGGTGTCGCAGTTGCCTCAGCCGATACACGTGCACACGCCTACAGGTGAGCGACGGGCACCATTTACACACAGACAACAATGTCCACCTCCCCTCCAGCTGCCACGGCAATGAATACCATTAGCATCCCATAAAATGTCAGGGGGCACGCACAATTAACTCATCTCACACACACACACACAGAGACAGACACACACACAGTCAGAAATGTCAGAGGCCTACGCCCACTAATGTATGTGATGGAGAGTGAAGGCAAATGTCAGCTGTTCCTCAAAATGGCAGCCATCAGCTGTGTGGGCTGATAGGCGGCGACTGGGGACTGATACTGGCACACACACACACACACACACACACACACACACACACACACACACACACACACACACACACACACACACACACACACACACACACACACACACACACACACACTTTTCTAAATCAATACATCATAAACATTAAATTTACGGAAATAACAAAATGAGGCTTGTGGCTTCCATGTGGCTGAAAATCTTCTTAATCGCCTTATAGCATCAAAACGTGTGGTAAAGAGCAGTATCCACACAAACCACAGCCACACAAACTCTAGCTGAACATTAGAGATGGACAATAAATACAAAATGTAAAGACTTAATATAAGATATCAATCACAAAAACTGCAGGGTCTCCATAAATCAAAATCACAATAAATGTTTCAAAAAGCCAATGACAGCTGGGTCGATAGAATTTTGTTTCCATTTGCCCTTTTCCATCAACTAACCTAGAACTGGTTCCAATCATTTCCAGTGCCGATGCAAGCTTTATGATGCCAGCTCGTCCAAAAGGTGGAACCACAGGAAACTCTAACAAAGCAGTTGCGTTCTCCCAGCGATGATTTAATTCCAATTGAAATTACCCAAAAAATTAACTCTATTGATTTCTTCTGTCCAATTTTTGTGTAATAGAATATTTAAAAACACTTTTGACTTGAGAATATGTTCCAAGACGGCCAAAATCATTTGGTGTTCTGTTCCCGTCTGTGCTACATTTGATAGACTGATGATTGATAAGTAAAAAACGTCTTATAAAACTTTATAATATCGAGTAACCGTTTCACGAGGACGGGGCTTAAACGCGACATCATTTCAATGGGCACATTGAAAAGTCTGACTGCTGCTTCGTCTATGATCAGTCAAAGTCACTTTTTGAAAACTGCATTTAGGCACAATTTGAGAATAAATGATGATGATGACAGCGCTGGAATCCAACGAGGAGCTTCATTATAAATTAACTCCTCATGAGCCCCCCCCCCCACCGGAACCTCCACAGCCATCTGTCAACAGAGGAGGGAAAAGTTTTCTCTCATTTATCAGCCAAACGGACGGATGGATAGAGGGACGAAAGTTGTGTGATGCCCGGCCAAGCCTTTCTCCATCCGCCCTCCAACCCCCTATGCAGAGATCTCAGCAGCAGCCACTGGCAGCGCGCTCGCCCAAGGTCACAGGGACAAAGTCAGGGGTAGAGGAGAGGGAGAGAGAGGCAGGGAGTGGGTGTGTGTGTGTGTGTGTGTGTGCTGGTTGGAGAGAGTGTGTGTGCATCTGTGTGCAATGGGAAGTGTGTTTGTGTTTAGGCATAAAGGGTTTAAGGTAGGGTATAAAGGTGTGTGTGTGTTCATGACTCTGTGTGTGTGCATGTACAAAGCACAGGGGGATATGTAATAACTTCTACAACTCCTGTAGCCCTCTCTCAGCGTGTGTGTGTCCCTCTCAGTGTGTACGTGTGTTTGTTTGTGTGTATGTGTGTGTGTGTGTGTGTGTAATAAAGATGGCTGCTGACGATGCCACAACTCAGCAGGCTGGGCAACATGACGATAAATAATCAGCTCTGAATCACTGCACTAATGAGCCAAACAGACACACACTCAAATCCAGCAACTCATCCTCTCTCACACACACACACACACAAACACAAACACACACACACCTAATGGGCTATCTCACAGACCACAGTCCTCAAAAGTGTTTATTCTCTGACCTACTGCCATGAATAGACTGATTGCTCATAACACAGCCAGTTAGTATCAGATGACACACACACACATAAACACACACACTCAAATTACTCATGTAAAATTTCACTGCACACAGGCAGACGGCACGGCTCACACAACACCGTCCACTGTATCTATATCCACGGCAGACCACTGGGTGTGTTGGCTGCAGTGAGCGATCCATCAGGAGCCCTGCTGCCATGCAGAGGTCAAACCCATCAACCCCGGAGACCACTGCCAGGGACGATACGCGCTTCAGCCAAGAACCAATCACGACCGGTCTCTCGCGCTTCACAGCACACCATATGTAATCGCCGGAAAGGACAGGGTGGAGTTTGGACTGGTGATGCGCCCGTCCATTAAAAAAAGCGAAAGTTTCAGTCCAGCCTCGTAAACGACTGCTGCAAAGTGCGGCGAGTGTCAAACAGCCACGACGCGCTGCCAAATCCCGATCATTTTATTGTCATTTTTCCATCTAGTCACTGCAGATTCTATGAAGAGGCAAAAACAATCCCAAATGTACTGGGAGGCAACTTTGCTAATATTAGACTCTTACCATCAGTGGTCTAAAATACTGTGTGTCTGGCAGAGTGCCTGATGTAGTGGAACTATTATTGTTCTTTATTCCAGATTCTTATAATAACGTTTGGATTAAAATTCATCATTCTATTCTTCTAAACGTAATGATTCATATGAGATTTAATTCTTCTTACCCTTCAGGATGAACTTTGACGAACCCCCTGATTTCATCTGGTCCGACCATCAGGTTGATGAATGACCAAATAACTACACAACTTAATGGCATTTAACCTTCAGCCTCAGCTGTGGTTGTGTTTTACTCATCTCCCGACTCACATGTAGCTGAACCGGCCAATCAGTGGTTAGAAGGGCTGAGACTGGGGTGTATGTGAGAGAATTACACAGGTAGATTCAACAGGTTTAAACATACAACATGTAAACAATAACTTGTACGAGAAACTTTATTCAACTCCTTCGTCTTCCCTCAACCTTTCTCCCCCACCCCCCCTGCTTTTCCTCCTCTCTGCCTTTGGGTAAACATTTGTCAGTGTACGGTAAGTGTCTCAGGTAAAGATATGCAGATTAACTCCAACTCCTTTGCATAACGAGCTCTTATTTGCCAGTCTAATTATCGTGGCGTGCCGAGGCCGTCTCCGAGCTGCCCTCAGGGTTCATTAGTGGGGTTCGTTAAGAGGTTAGCTAATCGCTGCCTCCCTCTTTAACAAATAGTGGAGTCTGAAAGTCCTGAAAAGACAGTGAGCATGCAGCGAGGCTGGTTTAAAGAAGACACGCACACGCATGTAGATTTGGTGAGGAAACGCATACATGCTAACACTGTGTCGTTCCCTGCACACACACACTATGGGACAAAAGAGAACTTAAGATCTTGATTGTTAATGTGGCTGATAATGTATTGAAAAAACAAACACAAACATTGCACTGGATTTGCTTCCCTCATGTATGATTTTCAATGGAAAAATATGTGTTTCAAAATGAAGAAGTCAGACCTGAGTTATTAGTCAACACGACTTAAACCTGATCTTTCATGAAACTGAGCACCACTGCATGTAGGCCACTCATTTATATGTTACACACTTTATAATTAGAAACTTGGTATTTATCTATATTTTGCATAGAGCCTGCAGACAACACATGGGAGGAATGCTGAGAGCGCTGTGCTGGTCGAGTGCAGCTTTTCAAGAGCACTTCTCACAAGGGAGGCACAATGGCCCCTTCACAGGGAAAGTTCAAGGGTCTGTTAAAGGTTTCTAATATTCTCATGTTACATTAGAATACAAGCAAACAGGGAGCAGGTGATTGAATACATCTATCAAGGGCTGCGTTTGATATTCTCCATTACTCCACTTCCTCATGTGGATCTGCGGCATCAAGGTCAATCATGACGTTTCACCCCATCCCGAACAACACTTGAACAAATATTGGAAAATAATGCAAAACACTAACTCATCCAAAGTAACTCACGTTGTACATCCCAACAGTTCCACTGAGTGAGACCGATTGACGATGAAACACAGGCTGTTAGTTATGGAGATCTACCTTATCTAGATCTTTTATCTGGATTTATACTGAGTGACATGTGAGTGTCACCTATAAGCTCCTCCGACTAAATGAAAGGTAAGAGACTTAATGAAAGAAGAAAAGCTCCATCACATATTTGGTTATCAAACTCAATAAGTTTAGTTAAAATCTAATTAGTGTCCGAGATAGAAAAAGGTACAAAATTTAAACACAAGGAGAAAAAAATATATATCAAATCCACTTCAGCAAGTTTTAAAAAAAAAGTCAGAGCATTAATTTTATTGAGTTTCATTTACCAAATATTCAAAAATAGAGGAGTTGCTCAAATTACCCCGAATATCGGCGAAAGAGATCAGTTTATTAGATCCTTCCTACATTTATGAAAACTGGCTTCATGTCATTACGTTTCTAATATTTATCTAAGGCATCGCAGAGGATAAAAATAATCTGACCATTTACTCACATTACTCACAGAGGAAAAAGGTCAAACTTGTTCTCGACACAAAGGCAGAGGAAGTTAGCGTGTGAATGAGCAGTAATCGCCGGGTACAGTCTCCGTTGGTGAGTCACTCTCTGTAATCACCGGGCTGTGACTCCACGACAGATGCAGCTTTAGTCGTTCACTTCTGAAGCGCAGCCCGATGCCAAATCTCACCGAGACGACATCGTACGTTTTTATTTTTCTATCTCCAGAAGAAGAAGATAAAAACTTTAAACCAGTTCCTTCAATAAACAAAACAGGCAAACACTGCTGTTTTATTTTATATATGTTTTCTATTCAGTTACTGTGTGTTGAGTTCAGCCTTCACAGCATCGAAGCCTCCCCCCTCCCTGGCCTCTTGGAAGGCCTCGGGGAAAGATGCCCAAACTCCTTACACCGTTTTCTTTTGACGGACAGAGCGCAGCCAAGTCGAGCATGTTAAACATTATGTAGATGGAGTTCTGAAGCCACTGGGAGCTTTGTAAATAGTGGAAATCTCCAATTTAATGCTGGCCTACAGGCTAAGAGCAACACAGAATGAAATGTGAAATCTCTCGCTGTTGCTAACCCTCATGCTCCAGCTTTTTCCTTCACCAAATACCCGTCCCCCTCCCTTTGTTTTCCCAAATCGGTTCATCTTGATCGCTCTTTTCCCTCCATTCCGTCCATTCCCTCTCATGGTCTGTAATTCGTTCTTCACTTCTCCCTCTCTCCTTCCTTCTATACCTCTCCCCCCCCCCCCCTTTTTCTGTTTTGTGCTTCCTCTCATCTCTGTCCAATCTCTCCCTATTCCTTCTGCTGCCCAAAGTCTCATTTCACACTGCCACTTTTTTCATCCCCTTTTCATCTCTTCCTCTCCCTCACTCTCTCCATCTCTTGATCCCATTTTTTCACGGCGCCCGGATCGTGGCCTGGTCTGGCCTTTTAATGTCTCCCTCTGCTACTCTCTCTCCTCCACTGTTTCTATTCTCTCTCCCTCGCTCTCTCTCAGACTGTAGCTAATGCCATCAAGTGTTCGCAGCAGCTCTGAGCCCGAGATTCACGGCTCACGGACCTCGAGCCACAAACAAGCACAAGCAGGAAAAATATAAAACACTACGGAAATATCTGGGCATTACCGTTACACACAGGTCAGGAAAGATGCACAAATGTCAGGTGTTATTCTACAGACACACATATCTAAAAACAGTGTTGAAGCATTATTAAGCACATTTCCAAACCAAACAAATCTCGGTGTGCGCTTTATCTGGTGCCTCACTGCTGATGGTGATTATCCCCAGTGTGTGAAATACCCAGTGGCAATCGGGGGGGGGGGGGTCCCCCCCATAGTGCCCCAGTGTTATGCTGAAGTCCACAGCGGAAGACGAGGCCTTCTCCTCCTTCCGTCTCCCAAGGACAAGAATAAAACGACAGACAGTCTAAGTGATTTCTGTGTGCGTCTAAAGTGAATGTCGCGCTCCACTAACACAACGCTCTCTCTCGCTTTCTCCCCCTTTTCTATCATTTGCCCGCGTGTGGTTTCAGGTTTGAAATCAATTTGGCTTAGATGAAAGTTTTCAATTTCATTAGCTTGATCAAATGGAGCGCTGTTAACAGGCGGCGGTAATAGAAAATCATTTAGGCTGAGCAGCTCGCACACTCTCAAAGGACTGGTTAAGAGCTGCTAAGAGAGGGAGAGATGGAGAGATGGAGAGGGAGGGCAAGGGGGGGGGGGGGGGCAAGAGGGGAAAGAAAAGGAGATGACAGGTGGAAAAATATTGACAAGACACAGCGAGAGGGGGAAAATGTGATAAAGATGGGGGCTCAGAAGAGAGAAATATCTAATTTTTTGAGAAACGAAAAGAAAGATGGAAGACATGATGACAGGAGATAAAAAAATATAGAGTGAGAAAAATATGGGGACGAGAATAGTGAGGACAGAATATGCACTTTAGCGAGAAACTAAAAAAGAAGAATGTGACAAAGGAAGACGAGCAGAGAAAAAGGGTGAGATTAAGTGTAAGAGTGATGACAGTGTGGGAATGATTAAATCAGCAAAAATGTCACAATAAAGCCAGAGGGAAAAGAATGCAAAGAGGAAATGGAAACAAGAGCGAGGAAGACAAAAGAAAAGAGTCTCTTTATCTGGTGTGTCTGCTAAGTACTGGCCCATTAAACCTCTATTACTGCTGCTCAGACGTTTGACAGAGAGAAAATATGTTGTGATGAAAGAATTAAATTAACTATCAGCCATCAGGAAGAAAACGTCAGTGGACTGGCAGTTAAATATTACCTCTTTGATGAGGAAAAACAAATATCTTATCAGTCAGACATTAACGCAGGGGAGGAGAGCGGAGGCACAGAGGAAACTCTGAAGCGGCTGAGACTTGCATTTAGACATTTACCATCACTTTTGTTTTCTGGGGGTAAGTATCAAATAAATTACAGAAAGAAATGATATCAGCGCATGTGTCGTAAACAAATTAAAAATTATCCACTTGTACGCAGAATTAAGAATCTATAACTTGTGCTTTTGAAAGACATTTTTACCAGACTGGTTTTTACGGAACGAATATAAGAAAATTTGTTTAACATTTGAGTTGGAGCACGAATATAAATAAAGTCTTGTGCAATTATATATCGTAAAGAAATTAATATCACATAGAAGTAAACTTTCGGAAAAAAATCCAATTGAAGCGAGTGGGGGGGGGGTTGATGACACTTTTTACCCGTGACAGGCACAAAAATGATAAAAAGAAAAGAAAACAAATATAAGACTTTCACATAGAAGACACCGATGAAGATGGCTAGAGAGTTTGTGGTGATAAGAGCCGACACCTGCGACGTGATCACGTGATCTCTGCAGCAGAGTTAATGCGTCATTTCCTTTATCTGCCGCCTGCACCCGGCTGTTCCACCTCTGGCCTGAATTACGCAGTGGATTCGATGCTGTTGCTGTTGCGTCTGTGCAGAGAACCCCCCCCCCCCCCGCTGTGGTGTGCATGTGTGAAAGGCAGACTGCGGGTAAAGTCCGTAACCAATTCTCCGGATTTCACCCGGAGGTCATGTCTGAATATAGAAAAAGACGGACTTTCCTACCAGCCATATGCAACTGTTATAGATTAGCTTTTAAACCTTTTACACACACACACACAGATACACAGACACAGACACACACACACACACACACACACACACACACACACACACACACACACACACACACACACACACACACACACACACACACACACACACACACACACACACACACACACACACACACACACACACACACACATTAGTACTGCACACCCTACCAATAAATTGAATTAAATCACAATTAAATGTGAAAAACAACACCTAATGTTAATCAGTTTTCAGTCTCCTCTGAGTCACGGAGTCATGGTGTTAATGATTGGACCATTCAGCTCCTCGCTGAAACACACACACGAACACACAGTGTGTGCCCAACCAGCCAAGTGGAGCTAATGGAAGGGGGAGATGCGTTGCTCATGAGCTCAACCTTAAACCCCTTGACGTGCCTTGGAGACCGACAGCAGCAGTCACACACACACACACACACACAAAATTAGTCCGCCTATTCATGCTAATCTGAGGGAAAATGACTTGCTCATTAGCAAGACCCTTAAACCTCTCGACAGGCCTTTGAACCCCAACCGCTTCATGGTCACAGAGTATATACAGAGAAATGGAGGCACACACACACACACACACACACACACACACACACACACACACACACACACACACACACACACACACACACACACACACACACACACACACACACACACACACACACACGTGCCACAGAAGTTGGGTTATTCAACCATTAAGACTAATCGGTTGAGCGTAGATTCTATTATTAGCAGCACATGTAAACAGCAAGAATCTAATGTTGAGTTTATAAAACAGATGTCTGAAGCAAACAAAACCTGCGAAACAAAGGAAATGCATAAATTTGATTAATGAACAGGAAACGATAAAAGAACCATAGACACATTCCATTCTTCTCAAAACTCTGACTCTCCTGAAGAGAAGCCTCCTCTGGTGTGTACTATCTGACCTCAACCCTGGAGGAGGTGTGTAACTGATTGTCCTTTGCTTTTGCCGTCTGAAGGTCTGTGACGTTTCGTATGATTCATCACTGAATCCACAAAATAAAGGCTGGATTTGGACAAAGTGTTGTGTGGACACGTTTGAGGGCAAAACCTGTTTATAGTTGGGGAATGAAGAGGCAGCGGAAGAGGAATGAGGTGCGCAGACGATCTCTTCTGACAGATAATCGTGACTTTTCACTCTGTTGTACACGTGTAAAGTGACAGAAACTGTTGCATGAAGAATGAAAACAAGAGATTCAAGCCCAGACTCATCTCTGACATCGGCCCTGCTGGACAGTCACTGTATTAAGAGGTTTTGAAAGTCAGCGTCTTGGTTTCAGAGAGTGCAGAACCAGACGACCCCTACCAATCCAACAGAGGAAGTGATGAGGAGGGGGGGGGGGGGGGATAAAAAGGCCATCTAATAATCTGGTGCAGTAGGAAAATGGAAAGGAGATCGTTGTTGAAGAGCGATCAGGGAGGTAGAGCGATACGCGAAGAAGGAGGCTATGATTGGCAGATTTCTCTCTCAGCTCCTGAGTGTGGCCATTTGAATCAGTTATAAACCTTGACACACATCAACTACTACATGTTCACCCAACCTTGAATTCACACTCCTCACTTTTAACTTCATATGATGAAGTATCACACAGAGAAGAACACTTGAATTCTCTGATCCTGACTGAATTAAAGTCTTCAATCAGGTTCTTAGAGCACAGCAAGGCTTTTCTGATTGTAAAATGAGTCTTTGGAGAGTCAGAGCTCTGGCCCTCATCGCTCTCCTTGACAAACCGTTCATAGAAATGAACTCAAACGTGTTCACTTCTAATACTCGCTCCTCATTACACTCAAGGTCCAGAGGAGTTGCAGTGGCCGTCATTACAAGGTAAAGAGAAGCAGACAGGAGATGAACCTGTCGGGTTTCCGATGTAATCGGAGTTCAGAAAATTAAAAGCTGACGTAATCGGATAAATTGTGTCAAAAATATGATATCAGCAAAGTTTTTTGGTTATGTTGTCATTGACATCTGTCCATCAGAAGGAAAACATTTGTAAAAACCTCCTTTTAAGGGACTTAAATCAGCATTTGCATGTGGACGAGGGGCCAAAACACAATGTGAATAAAAAGGTGGATTTAAACACCTGTGTTTACCTGCTCGTTCATGTCAAAATGGCCGCCTTGACAAAGGTGTGCATAGTAAATAATTACATTGCGGCTCACTCCTAACACGCTCTTCTGTTGCATTCATAATGTGTACTTTAGAGAGAGAAAATATGTGAGTTAGTGTGTGTGTCAGTGTAAATCTGTCCGAGCCCTGCAGCAAACAGGATCTGTCTCGATAAGATTTACTGATAAGAGGACGAGACACAGAGAATGAATAGACTCTCAAGGGAGGAGAAAATCTCACACAAACATACTCCTCCAACCACCCCATCCATCCCCTCTTCAATCTCTCCATCCACGAGAGCCAATTCTTTTTCTCATCATCCAGCTCCTTGAGTGTGGAGGTGTGTGTCTGTGTAGGTAAAGGCTATACAGCGAGTCGAGGGTTCTTTTATGTCACAGTATGCAAACACACACACACACACACACACACACACACACACACACACACACACACACACACACACACACACACACACACACACACACACACACACACACACACACACACACACACACACACACACACACTTTCTGCACACACACTTTCTGCACATTGATTAGCATGGGAAACCAATCATTTCATCAGAGGAGGAACTGAGAGGTTTTCATGACAGATACAGTAAAGAGAAAATAAGGATATATTCTAAATGACCTAAACAGGTTAATTAACCAATGAAAAAAGTTGTAATAATAACGGAGCTCAAAGGGACAAGAAAACTACAACTCACAAGACCTGCGCTCCAACTGTAAACCAGATACACTAAGATGATCTGTGCTTTCTTTTCACTTTGGAAAAATGACAAGATGAAACACGCTTAAAATTGCCAGCTGGCAAAAACCAATGTATTTTTCCACACCGTGTTGGAAATTATTGGCCCTGTGAGATGGACGAGGTTCTCATGAGAGGTGAAGGAAAATGTGGATGATAAGGACACAGCTGTGCTGACAACTCAGATGAAAGAGAACAACGGTTTTAAAAATCCCGGAGAAAACATTCAACAGGTATGTGTCAAGTTTTTCTATGTGAAATCAACAGAATATTGTTAATTTGCAGTTTTGTTAATGTTCAGCTCTAAAAAAAGATGTATATGAAATTTAAAGTGAAGTTTTACAGACAGGCTGGCCACATTCATACCTGTATAGTCTACCTACCATAGACTTACATAGTCTCAATCGCCACCTAGTAGCTGGCTGCAGTATAGTGTATTAGTCCTTCATGTTGGTGGATGGGACATGAACCAAAGTCAAAGCAGAAGTCAAATAAATGGCTCAAAAAGGTAGTTCTCATCACACTGAGGTAAGTTTTTCCAGTAAGTTCGATTTTAATTATTAATTTGATGTCATATAAACGGGGTAAAACCTCATGATTGACAGCTTGGACTGACTAGTTACTGGTCGAGGGTGTGTATTGTCGGGACCTTGCTCTACTCCCCGATAACTACTGCGCAGCGTCTGGTTGCACATGCAAAAGATGGCAGCTTTCATATCCAGGATATTTTTGCTTAATTTCTTGATAGTGGGGAGCAGGGTGGAGACATGTCGTCCATCTTTGTGTCCAGTCTATGACACCCACGCCTCTCACCCAGTTTGCACTGGTGGCCATAGAGCTGTGCGGAGTGGTGGACATTCAGGTCATTTCAGTTTCTTTTTCAAAAAACCAGGTGGCCTCGCTGTGACCACACAAGATCCATAACATACAATAAACTCAAAAATCAATACTGTGAAAAAAGCAGAAAATTTCATGACAGGGGGAAAAGGGAGGTAGGCAGTGAAGAGTGTTTCATGTCCACTTGTTCCAGTCCACCCACTTCTGTACCTCGGTGTCTCTGTGACCTTCTCCACTCTCTCTGTGCTCTGGCCTCTCACTGTCCCCATGACAAAAAGACCAGAAGAGTGTGCTTGTGTGTGACAGAGGCAGAGAGAAAAAGGTTCACACTTGAAGGGGTGTGAGTTTTGGACAGCATGGTATTTAGCTGCCTCACATGTTCACGTCACTCAGTGCGCATTTCCTCTTGCAATCAGACGGAAATGTTTAAAATTACAGTTAAATTAAATGTTATAGTCCTAGACTTATTTTTAGTTAATAGGCTCCCTCTGTGTGCATGTGTGTTTAAATGGGTTGTGTATTGTGTAGGTGTCTGCGAGTGTGTGTGTGTATGTGTGTGCAAGCATAAGAGTTTTTGCCGGAGTGAGTCAGCGAGCCAGTGAATGAAACCAACAATAAGACAGGAAAGAGAGAGGGGGGGAGAGAGCAGTGTGTGCGAGACCGTTATGAGTGTGAGTGTGTGAATGCGTGCGTGTGTGTGCGCGTGTGTGTGCATGTGTGCGTGCATGCGTTCTTGTGTCAGTGATTTTACATCAGTAATTATTAATGCTCTGTATTGCACGAGTAATGGTGCATAGAGCTGACATTCTGCGACAGGTTAACAGTGTAGTTCAAAACACACTTGAGTACACAGGTAGAGACAACGCACGCACACGCACACACACACACACACACACACACACACACACACACACACACACACACACACACACACACAGAGAGAGCAGAGCAAGACCCATCTCTTTGACACATAAAGCACAACCTCCACCACATGGCTATTCCGGCAACGACAGATGAAAAAGGAGCAGTTTGTTGTCATCTGTGAAAGTCAGATCATAAAAAAAACACACTGAAACGCACAAGTACACACTGAAACACACAAAGCACTGAAAAAGAAGGAGGGCAACCTCAACAAACCTGAAGGCAGTTAAGTGACCTACTGAACACCGAGATAATCTGTTTCATTTTATGTAAATGCCAGCGCATGTGCTTTGATTTGCAACGGCTGCGAAACTGTTGACCGAGAGTTCCTGTTGTACAAATTTTAGATAACGGCAGCCAGCCAATCAGAAACAAGTAGGACCTAATGAGCACAGCCCAGAGATCTCCTCATGACTGAGATCAACGCATTCAAACGTTTTTTTTGGCTTTGACTTAGTGCTGCACTGTTACTGTGGCAATATATGCATATATAAAAATAAATATAAAATGTATATTTTACAATTACACAACTCATTCAATCAATCCAACTTTCACCGGGGAAATCAAAGACCAAAAACCATATTTTTGAAATGGACAAAGGTTTTACGGTGGGGGTTTTCTGAGGCTGGAGTCAGACATGCACCAGAAGAAAGTTACTGTCTGATTACAGACGTCAGCACAAACACCAACACATTCCCCATGCATGAGAGTGAGAAAGAGAGATGAGTATTGTGCGTTCCGCGTACATTTCAACTATGATGCCCCCCCCAAAGTCGGATTTCATTGCATTATAGCCACCTGTGGTAAATCTGGCAGCAGCAAACCACACTTTCCCCACCAGGAAAGAAAAAGAGCCCAACTTATTGTCAACTCAGGTGTGACGTCATTTCCAGCTGCAACTTCTGAGGTGAATGAAACGCAGCATGACACAGAGCAAGGGGGAGGGGGAGGGGGGGGGGGGGGGGGGGGAGATGCTACTGGCCATCCTAACTGCAGAGGGGACAGTGAAACAGCAGCAATATGCACCGTCACACACGAAAAATACACAGTCCCTGTCCCAGAAGAGGAGGAGAGGAGAGAAGCTTGGATGCTTTCATCTTTTGGTTACTCAGCCGTTTCACCGGGCACAGCTGTTTCTCTGTTCGCCCCTTCCTCTCTGGTCTCCTGTTGGTGTGCCGTGCGGCGCGGCCACAGCGACCACCGCGCTCCCGAGCACACAACGCAGCGACTAACTGCTCAGCGGGCCGTGAGTGATCGGAGCTGATTAAAATACACACACACACACACACACACACACACACACACACACACACACACACACACACACACACACACACACACACACACACACACACACACACACACACACACACACACACACACACACACACACACACACACACACACACAGAGAAGCGTGCACACAGACACAGAAGGCACTCACGGGAGTGTGATACTAATGCTGAAGGACTGTCATGTGTGTGGAAAACTGAGGCAACAAACTGCACTCAGCTTTAAACCCCCAAATATCTGTCAGCCCTCTTCATCGTATGCTTCCTCTTCCTCTTTTCTCCCGGGAGTAGGTGGGTGGTGGCGTTACCCGACCTGAATTCAACTGAGCCTGACAGTGCATGGCCATGCGCACACAATAATAATCAGGGAATAAAAGCAAATTGTAACGTAGCTTCACTTGAGCTTGTATGACTGATTAAATTATGTTCTAGAGAGGATTCACATACAATTCAGGTCTGTAAGGAAGCCTCTGCCTCTCATAGGTGGACGTATACTGTCGGAGAGATCTTCAACTCGACTAAAAAAAGAAATCTCAAAACAATCTTAAAATACTTTTGCTTCAGTTACTTGATTTAGGGAAACCAGTGAGGCTGTACCTCAACCACAGGGGCCATTAGGCCTGGGTGACAGAGGCGGCCCCAGTCGCCCCCTGATCTAGTAAAACACGTTTTGGGTCCTTTTTGTGTCAAATGTGCAGCAGATCTTCTTCAAACACAAAGAGCGAGAACCAGTTACCAGTTAGAATCAGGTTGTACCTATAGCGAGCCAACTCACTGAGGCAGAACATGAAGGTTAAGGCTAAAAGAAGCTTTTCTACCTCGGACAAGGAGGTTTTCACCCCTGTCCGGATTACGCACAAACTATTGATCAGATTGTCAGGAAACCTGGTGGAATTATGGGACATAGAACAAGAAAGAACCCTTTCAAATTTAGCATAGAACCGGACAAAGGGGCAGATGTTTCTATCATATCAACATTACGAGATTTTCTTACATTATCCCCAATTTCCTAGGAAATAATTCATGGATCTTGATGAGAAGACACATTGAGTGATAACTATGAGTCCGTGCAATTTGGTGCAGCTTGATTGAATTTAAGGGGACTGTCAGACCTTGGCAGAAGTTTGCGCTGTACCGAGAGTAATAGATGGAAAAAGAAAAAAGGTTGAAGGCAACAGACACGGGCGAAGAGTCATCTCCTTTTGCTGGACAAGAAGACTCTTCGATTCAGTCTTTACATGCAGTCGCTACACATTGAGGTGATGCTGGTCTGAGAACGACTAACAAGCTAAAACAGACCAATGAGCGACGGAAGAGAGATCAACAATGTTAACGAATACAATCTAGAGAGAAAGTATGAGGTTAGATGATGTTGTTACAGCACAGAATCCAGCGTGTGATGAAAAGCGATACAGAGCTGATGTACGTCCGTTGCTGCACTGAACACTGGCCTCTAGCTGGCATTCAGTAGTGCTGCTGTGTCGTGCCAGCCCATATGGAATAATGAGAATTGATGACTCCCTATGGGACGGAACCGTGCATTCATTATTTCCTTTCGTATATTCTTTCATTGGTTGATGTGTTCAGGTGTCTAAATAAATAAAATAAATGTATACATTAGATACGTTTGGGGTAAAATCCCAAATTTGACATGTAGTTTGATTTTTTTGGAGCATATGCTGATTCTCTTCTTTTTAATAGGCCGAGCAGGAGAAGAGGAGAAGAGGAGTGCGACAGACAGATGAGACACAGACTGAGGGAGCAACTGGAGAGGTGAAGGAGAAGTGAGTATCAGGTAGACGGGGGAGTTGACACAGTTTGTCATACAGTTCACATCCGTCACAGTTCAAACGGAGAACTTGTCACACAATAGGAGCAGAAGCTGTGAGGCCAGGGGTTGGTGAATGTTCACGTGAACAAAAGCCGCTGCCTCATTTGTGTCAAGGTCTCTGCTGCTGCTGCCGGAAATTAATATCATAAAGTTCAGGGAAAAGTCTTTTTTCGCTCTTATTTTGCTTTATATTGTGAAACCCAGCCTTTAGCAACCTTAATTTTATAAATGAACCCAATCCTTTTATTTTGAAATATTGGATGAAAATTTCTAGATTACTGGGTTCAGATCCTGCTCCACCCCAGAATTTCAACGGGGTATAAGTACACAAACGGATTTCCTTCCATTTATAAAGGTCACGCAACATCATTTTTCAAACATCCTTCACGTCACCTTTTTCAGCTGTGCGGGGACACTCATCTCTAAATCGGATTCCACGCGCGCAGACGGTGCCACATGCGCACACACTCGTTCATTTCCTCTCTGATCCAACTGTGGGGGAGACGGGCTGCCACCAGGTCTCTTCCCCGGAGACCTCAGCCGGGCACGCGGGTGGGTCAGCCTCGGTCCTCGCGTCTCAAATGGCACCGGTTAGTACGCGCGTGTCATCCGAGCTGCGGCTCAGTCAATTACTTATTATTCCACGCGCATGCCACGGATGCAAGAGGTGTCAAGGTGAATATGAACTAATCGATCGTCGTTTGGCTTTTAAATAAATGCCACTTGCTTCATTTGAATTTACTGGAAAGCACAAGCTGCAGCGTGTGATCACCAGCTGGCACAGACATCTCCTGGATGTCTCAAAGCGTCACATGCAACCCGGCTGCAGTTTGGCACTTTTTGGGGTGAATGTGCACGGTCACATCCTGGATAAAACCGAGTTCCTTCATCTGTTGCAGACACATTCCCAACATGCACCCGAATGCAAAGTGCACAAACGAGCCAAGGAAACAACACAACAACTACAACTCAAAGCTTGATGCATTTGAAGGGATAAAACAAAAAAGAAACTATTTTTGATCGCTGTGTGCACTGTGACAATCCTGGGTTTCTATAACCCCAAATTCAACGAAGTGACAATGTCTAAATCTGGCGACAAGTTAGCGCCGGCATCCGCGTCTCTTACCTTTCCACAGGAAAAGCAGCAGCACCGTCTTCCAGAGGCGACATCCCACCGGTGCGCATCGCCGTCTCCGAACCATCTCCATCCCTTTGTCGGTTAAAAAAAAATAATAAAAAACTAAAACCTCCGGGACTGTTCACAAAATGGATAAAGGGGGGGTGTTTAAATATTTTATCTCTTTCCTCTTCTGTTCCCCAGAGAGATCACTACCGCGTCGGTGCCATCAATAATCTCATTTTGACCGAACTGCGCGCTCCCGCTGACCTAACACACCGCGCAGATTAGCTTTGGAGTGAAACTATAAATCCTCCTGGAGTCAGTAATAAAGATGAAGAAGAAGAAGAAGAAGAAGAAGACCCCCCTCCTCCTTTGGGCATTTCCAGTGCAGGGTGGCTTCTGGATTTTTTAATCCCCCCCAAACCACAAAAGAAAAAGTCTGCGGTGTGTCTCCTTCAAACCAGAGCTGGGGAGTGAAGCGGTTCCCCCCCCCCCCCCCACTGCGTCCTCCCGTGCGCTCCTCTCTGCGTAATGTATCCAAACGGGACGACTCGGGCTGAGGGGAAACTCGAGTGTCTCTCCTTCAAACGCACTTTTCTTTCTTCCAAAGTTTAAAACCAAAGCAGCGGAGCGGACCGAGGACTCCTCCGGGGGAATCAAAAAGTCCACTTCGGAGACACAACCCGAGTAAAAACTGTCACTTGAGGCTCAGGATAAAATCCAAATTCCAGGCGCAAGGCAGCAGCAGCTCCGTCCGTCTCCTCTTCTTCTCCTTCTCCGTCCTGCCTCTCTTGTCTCTCCTCTCGCTGTGCCAGGTATGTGCGCGTCTGGGCTCAACTTGAGAGGCTGTATCCACTCGTCCGCGGGATGGAGGGAGGAGAGGACCGAGGAGGAGGAGGTCTGACACTTGCACCAGCCGGCAGAGGAGGAGGAGGAGGAGGAAGAGGAGGAGGAGGAGGAAGAGCAGCGGAGGCTGTGGGGCTGAGGAGGGTGGAGAGTGGGGGCGGGACTTGAGGATTTGAGTGTCAGTTGAGCAGCCAATGAAGTGTCCAGGAATTTATTTGGTCTTTTAAAAAAAACAAAAAATTCTTTCATAATTTTAGATTTATTTATGCGGATTTTATTAAACTTTCATTCACTGTTGGAAGAACCCAACACACAACTATAGCAACTGTGCAACTATGCAATTTTTAAAGAATGTGAAATTAACAAAATCACAAAAACAAAATCTAAACTGAGGCCAATGTGGGATATTGAAAACCAATGACTGAAAACAAAAAGCCTTCACGTCAGAAACTGATTTCATGGATAGTTCAGTTTGCACTGCAGGAGAAAAAAAAACTTGATTTGAAATAAAATTCAAAGTTTAAAATAAGATTTGCTGTAAAATGAGGCCAAAGTCTCCGTGTGGTTGGTGTGTGTGTGTGTGCGCACATTCACATGTCGTTTATCTTTGCAAAGCCTCTCTCTGCATTATTCATACAAAGACACACACTACACCTGTTCTCTCTGTAATCGATAGACACCAACTTCACACACACACACACACACACACACACACACACACACACACACACACACACACACACACACACACACACACACACACACACACACACACACACACACACAAACACACACTCAGTGGCGTGTGACAGCTTGTACAACTGCAATATGATGTGATGCACCTTGTAATAAAACTCATTCACTTTCTATTGATAGGACGTGTGTGTGTGTGTGTGTGTGTGTGTGTGTGTGTTCTTTGGGACTATATTTCATAAGGCAGCACGCCTGCTTCCCTTTGTCAGCTAAATGTGTAAAAGCTAAAGAGATGACATTGTGACTTATTGAATTGCAAATCAGTCGCTGGGTGGAGGGATGGGGGCATGGAGGGATGGAGGGATGGAGATGTGGAGGGATGGAGGGATGGAGGGTTTCCGGAGATGCGACGTGAGCCCCTCTGCCTCACCGCCTGTCTGTCTGTCTGTCTGTCTGTCTGTCTGACGCCAGGGTCTCCACAAGAGGCTAAGAAGGAGCGACAGCACCCCCTAGTGTCACAAAGAAGCGACACTGAGGTGATGGCATGCACAGAACACCTCTCCATCCATTCATCCCTCATCTCTCCCTAATTACCAGTTTCCTCTTTCCTTGGTGCATCTATCCTTTTCTTTATTCTTCTGTCAATTCCTTTCTTCTTCTCACTGTAATTCCACCACGTGAACTCAGCTGAGCCTACACGCTCCTTTTCCTCCTCCACTCACTTCCCCCCCCCAAAAAAAACACATTTCTCTGGGCTCCCAGTCACACGCCGACTACACCTCCATAAAGTCCGGGCAACCGCCATCCGTCCGCAACGTTACGAAGCAGAACCAAATCAGCAACATTTTAAATGATTATTCTAATTTCCACTCAATGGCTTTTTCCTTCAGCCAGCCGCAGCGTTCCCCGTGACTTAAGCTTGAAAGATCTTTTTTTATTTATTTATTTATTTAAACTGATCTATTCGTCTTGGGGCTTCAGCCAAAGCGAGGTATTAGTTCAGCAAGCATGCAGTAAAAAAGTTATATTTGTCCAAATACAGCATCTGTATACCAATGAGGCCCCACTGGCTGTTGAGAGGAAATTTGACACAGAATAAGAAGAATTGCAGATAATTCTCCTCGTATCTAGAGGCAGAAAAAATTACATTATCAAAGTATGAGAAGAAAATTCTGCTGTTATATATAAATATCGACATCCCAGACATTTGTTCCAAATATTTTTTAGCCTCGACGAAAGTTTCTGTAATTTGTCACGATCAAAGGAAGCCTGGGAGCAGCATATTCTTCATTACATCACTAAAAGGAAGTTGTTCATGTGTCATTTTGAGGAGTAACTTCAAATACAACCTGTAATGGATGTTATGGGATAAATGAAGAATATGCTCTGAGATGCTCGTTGCTGACCACAGACACTGACCTGCTCTACTTTTGCACCTCAGACAGGATGAGTCCCACACAAGCTCAGTTCCTTAAATATACAAGTCCCACTTTTTATGGCGTGTTTGTCGGACTTGCTGAACTTTGTCTTGGTTTCCTATTTTAAAAATGCTGCTCTAATTTGAAGGTGTGTCTGACAGGGCTCAAGTCTTGAGGGTTTGGAAGATGAAAATAAAAAAATGTCAACATTTTAAGTGATGACTTGAAGTGGTGCAGACGACAGTTTCTTAGGTTTCCCTCGATAACATCTCTTTTCCAGTGGTACATTTAGCTTCTGTAGTAAAAGTTTTTATACTTTTTAAACGTAATCAATAACAAGTGGGGAATTGATGTACTGAACCAATCAGAGCGAGCAGGTAACATTAGACCCCGCCTTCTATGGCCGAGACTCAGCCATAATGAAGGAGTGGACCAGCACCATTAAGGAATAGGAACACACTGAGTGAGTACTTTTACTTTTCACACTTATATAGTATATTTTAAAGCAAGTACTTACTTTTTGTCAGGTAGAAAGGTTATTTTGGTACTTTTACTTGAATACATTTGTCAGTAATAAGTTTTCGAGTACTTCCTCCGCCACTGCTGCCTTTACAATGCATTGACTCCAGGAGTAGTGAGAGAGCTGAAGGGGGAAAAGTCAAGTCGTTTTTCAATACTACAGAGTTCCCTCATTATACGAGCGTTTAAATGTCAAAGTCAGATCCCCTGAAGAACTGATGACGAATACAAACCTTCACTGTAGTTATGTGCCTACATGCAGGTGAACATAAATGTGAGTGAGAAGCCGACTTGTTTTTTAACTTCCTCAGGAGACACAGAGACACTGATTTATGAAATTAAAAATCAAAAAATATAAGAGCTGTGTGTGCCCATAATTCCCCTCCTTACTTTGAATTCATTGACAGTATTTCATCTTAAAGTTGTTATCACGGCCGTAAAAAAATACTTGTGATTCCGGGTTTAGAGCTCAGGAAGCAGAGCAGGTCCGACTGGGGCTGAGCATGAGAAAGTGTTGAGGGGACTCTGGACAAAGGCAGAATATCTAATATGAAGAAAAAGACTCCTTCTTCTCCATTAGGCAGGAAGGCAAGACCCAACTCAACAGTACTGCCGGGAAGTGAAGAAGGAGTAGGTGGGGGGGCAACTGGACATAGGTGTCAGGGAGGGGCAAACAATCACAGAAACAGGAAGTAAGACAACCAGAGACGCAAGTTAAGGGATATCAAAATAAAAGTCCTAGTAAAAGTATTGATTTTACAAGCCTCTTTGTCTGTATGGCTGTGTGTCATACACTTGCCAAAGAAGAAAATAGAAACAAGAGACCAACACTACAGACTGACCAGTTAAAAATAAGAAAACCTGATATTCATCGCCCCCCCCCACTGAGCATAATAGTCCCCCTTCAGCCCTTTTAAGGCAGAAAGCCACCAGCTTGTCCACCATCTTATAATAAGTGTGCTCCACCCTGAGCCGAGCCGTCAGCAGTCCTGTAAGAACCTGCCACGGGGTCCACACAGCCCACCCCCCGGCCCGATTCTTACTGCTCAGCCAGATGGTTCATTTGGCAGCAGCTGATATCAACTTAATGTGTTTACCGTTTTTCATGGCTTGATATTTGGGACCATAGACAATCAACTGGAAGGAAAAGACTCCCCCAAGACTCCAAACTTAACAACTCAACACGCCCACCAGATATGACATGCTTCCTCTTGATCAGGAACCAACGATCTGTGCACAGGGACAGAACCGAAAGAACTGGGCCAAAAAAGTCAAAGCTTTCATAGAATCCGGAGAATGAAATCAAATCATCTTCACACAGAGAATACAAGTTGTTGTTCTTTCTCCAAACTCCTCAAACTAATCTCGGCCCTTCACCTTCCACAGCTCTCCAACAGTGAGATAGACATTTTGCTCAATATTAGCTTATTGCAGATATTTAATATCGGCATATGGACAAGGGCAGAGGAAGTGTAGAAAAGAACAGCTCCAGTGGAGTCAAGTCAATTAAGTTTATCTATAAAACTAATTAAAACTTCCAGAGTTGACCGAAGTGCTGTGCAATAACAACCACAAGGAGTTAAAAAAGCTAAAAAGTGAATAACTAAATGACAATCAAAGCCTGAGAAAACATGGCTGTTTAGCTGTTTGTCTCCTCCCCTCATACTAAGAATGAATAAAGAAAAACAGGGTTAATGTGTGTTTAGATATTACACTTCCACTTGTAGTAGTACACTGTCATACAAATGCATTTGAGCTGACTGCTTTAGATAAATGTATCCATCAGAAGTCCATGAACATCATGAAGCATCTGTGCAACTCCACTTCCCTCAGAAAACTAATTGTGATACTTCATCCCACTGACTGGAGCTCATAGTTAACTCCAGCAGAGTGTACGTACACCACATTCATTTCAAAGCACAGGGGGACAGAAGAGCAACGGGACTGAGCGAGGACACTCATCGTGCTCCTTGGACGTTCACGGTCAAAACAGTGCTTGTGCGTGAGCGGCTGAGGTTTGTTTGCCGCAGTGGCTTCGTCTTTCCTCCTTCTATTCGAGTGCTGGGAGAAACGGCGGCGACAGAGGGGCGAGCGATACAGGCAGAGCTCCTCTCTCTCTCTCTCTCGGGTCAAATGTCTCTTGTAGAAATTCTGTCGACAGCTTGTTCAGACCATACACTCCACTCAGAGGCTGGAGGAAGATAAGCGCCACTGACAAACCTCCCTATTTACTTGTAATTTCCTCCCTCCCTCTCTCTTTCCAGCTCACTTTCTCTCCCTCGCTCCCTCTGCCCGTCTCTCCCTGCAGTTGGAAAACCATAGCCATCGCTTTGCTCAGTGGAGCAAACTGAATACATTAGAATCCAATTAAGGCTGGTGAGGAGAACTGCTCAGGCTTACAGTGTGCGGTCGTGTGCGTTTGTGTGTCCATGTGTGTTTGCGCACTCGTGTGTGTATGTGCGTTGATCATGTCTGATAGCTTATGCCCAGCCAGACTGTGAGGAGGGACGTCTGTGCGCAAAGTTTTGGGAGACAGCTTGAGTCTTTGTGTAAATCATGGCCTACTGTGTGCATGTGTGTGTGTGTGTGTGTGTGTGTGTGTGTGTGTGTGTGTGTGTGTGTGTGTGTGTGTGTGTGTGTGTGTGTGTGTGTGTGTGTGTGTGTGTTACACATGCTGTCATAGTGTATTGAGTCACTGACAGGGGACGCCTTTCTGTCTCACTCCAACTGGTTTCTGTTGCCGTATTAACGCACAGCAAGACCACTGTCAGGAACAGTAAATCAGAGCTGCAGTGTATGTGTGTGTGTGTGTGTGTGTGTGTGTGTGTGTGTGTGTGTGTGTGTGTGTGTGTAGTGGAGGTAGACAAACAACTGCTCACACATATACACAAATAAAAAAAACACAAGTGCACTCATACTTCTATCAAAGATATCACAGATGAACACATATAGCTGGAGGGTTAACACTTATCTTCACACACACACACACACACACACACACACACACACACACACACACACACACACACACACACACACACACACACACACACACACACACACACACACACACACACACCATGAACAGTCATAGAAGCACAAATTGTTACATTAACATATATACTGCACACACACATGTAAGACCGAGTACCACTGACTTCTGTAGACACACAGCCAAGAACACAACCAGACATCTTAGGGTTGGGTTATTTCTTTGTTTCATTATTTTCTTCTTTATTCTATACTTTCCCCTCCTCCTTCAACTTCTACTCTTCCTCTGCCCATCTCCTTCCTGTCTTCCTCTCACCCTTCTTCAGTTTTAGTCACCATTTTTGCCTTTAATGAGCTTTATAAGAAAATGTACATGTGAAGAAATTTTAAACAGCAAACAGACACACTGGAATAAGTAATACACCTCCGTTATTGTGGAGGGAGCAGATTATGTTCATTTCATTCATGTTTAGTTCTTGCTTTTAACCTTTCTTGTCAATGTGCACTGAATATTTACAATATATGAAATAAACCTTTGTGCTGCAGTTTATAGAATTTCCACCCAAAGCCTTGAAAACGCCCTCTTTTCTTTCTTTGCCTTAAAAGGTGAATAACATCTTAGGTGTGTCCAGAGATCGCCTGGTGTCCGTGTACCGAGCAGCGATGAGAGCCGAAGGTTAGATGTAAATGTTGCAGCCATGATGACAACACGCTCCTCTTCCGGATCTCCTGTACAGTCTCTGTCACCGCGATCACACACACCAGCAGCGGCCTGAGATCAATTACACAGAAACCCCCCCACCACCACCCCGCCCCTCCCCACTTCTGCCGCTACGGATGCAATTTACTTGCCCAGCGTAAATCAATGGAGACAAGTGGGGCTAATTTAGACCATTTGATGTCAATTTGGCCTTGACCCCTTCCTATCACACACACAAAGCCACATTTTCACTCTCTCTCTCTTATACACACACACACACAACCACACACACACAACTTAATGACTAGCTGCTCTAGGGTTTATTACGCAGAACTGAGTAGCATCCCCCAGTCTTGCTGGCAAGTGCGCGCACACACACACACACACACACACACACACACACACACACACACACACACACACACACACACACACACACACACACACACACACACACACACACACACACACACCTTTGAACATGTATGGACAAAAGCACACTTCTTGCCGCTTCATGCACGCGCACAAACACACACACACACACACAAAATGCACGCCATAACTCATGGCCCCACTGCTGGAGATTTCCATATTGGTTCTGTCAGAGACAATTTTGTTTACAGGGCCCTTTGGATGAAATAACAGCGTTGGGTGCTATCAATTACTGTGAGAGAGAGTGGAGGGCGAGAGAAGGAGGGATGAAAGGAGGACGACAGGGGGAATATAGTGGGAGGGGGGGGGGGGGGGGGTCACGAAACAATGGAGAGGAGGCTGGTAAGGGAGAAGAAAAATCAAGAGGAGGGACAGAGGAGGAGGAGGAGGGAGGAGACGGGAGGTGGGAGATAGCAGAACAGAGCAAGAGTGAGAGATGGATTTATTTTCTGTACATAAACTGAGTCCAAGTTATTTCTGCCCCGACCAAGGTCTGTGAGCCGAGGCCTGGAAAATATTCATTGGCACACAAAGGTCCCCAAAACAATAATTCATGCTCACACACAGAACTGCAACAGGACTTCCTCCCGCATTGGAGAAAGTGAGGTTTCCATGTTTTTCTAAATAATAAAGCAGATTTAGGTTTTATATAAAAACTGTGAAAGTATTCATACCCATTCAATGGAGGTATGCACATATTCAGAAACAGCTCCTTAAATGAGGCGTCAGGATTTCTGCAACTTTGTGATGTCATAACGTCACAGTCACCGCCCTCAGCTACGCTGGAGCCACGGTCCAATCTTAAAGGATATGGTTACCATGAGTTGTTCACCTGAAATCTAAAATATATTTTTGTTTATCTTTCTAATGATCTTTTCAGTCTTTAAATGTTTTAAGCCATTCTTTTACCGATCATTGGATTACTTGGCGTCTTAAGTTTCCCATTGACTACAAACTTGCTTACTCGCAGTTAAGGGATGATTTTCACAGTTTCAAGTCCGAGCTGCGAAAACAGGACAAACTGAATTTACCACCATAATTTCCCCATATATGCTCCCACTAATGTTCCATCCATGCACTTGCACCTTAAAGTCTATGCCGGTACCTCCTCTGCAGTCCCCAGACTGTGAATGCTCATAATGCAACTCAAAGTCTTTGTAGGAACTGCAGCTCGACGGCATCAGCAGAAGGTGCATCGCTCCCAAACAAACAACTCACCGCGCCCCGAGTGCAAAGGTGGGTTCCCAGCCTCTGGCAGAAAATGGCCAGTGACTCTGCCGTCCTGACTTCAGTGAGTTTGGTTTCACCACTGTGAGGCCGGGGCAGAGAAGAATGAGGTGACCCCCGAGTCCATTGAGTGACCAGGCATCCAGGGGAGAGGAGTGCAATAGTAATGATGGGGTGTAAGGAAAAAATACACAAAACTCTGATTTAACATGTACTCACAAATGTATTTTCGTTAATATGCAACAAGATTATACGTTACAAAACTCTTCATTCTTAATGTGATGGTCCAAACTAGTGTTTTTGCACGTTTTAGCCCCACAAAGTGCAGCTTTTAGACCTCGTCATCTCTCACATTTGCTGTTTAATAGGAAAGGTCCTCCTGTATAAAATGACCCCCACAGGTTGTCCATGCAAGCTCCTGATTATGACCTATAATTACTTTTAGAGTTAGGCGACCTTTAGCTGCTCTAGTAATTACGACAGGCGCAAAGGAGAGAGTCAGGTGATGTAGTCGTCTGTGTTAGGTGGAGGTGGGTGGGCTGGAAAAGCACAGGACTTTCACACAGGTGACTTCTGTTCATTTCTAATGTGAAACTGACGATCAACTTCTTTTATCCATGACCATTCCACAGTCCTAACCACATGTTATTGTTGTAACCATGACAACGAATGCCCTCAACATCCCTATTTGTTGTCGTCAACATATCAACAAAATCTGGGGTTTTAATCTTTGTGATTCTATCCTTCATGCTTGCCGTCCTTACAATGAATTTGTTCAGTTGCTCTTTGCTCTAACCCAGTCATGGAACTCTTTAACACATCAGGAATCTCCATCTCCCATGTGGAGATGAATCTTCTCAATATATCGGATCATTGGCCTTTTGTCTTTGTCTCCTCACTTGGTTCCAGCAATCAAACTCCGTGTTGACATCTGGTTTTCACAGATTATCACAGGATCTACAGTATAACAGTTTCAATATGGCAGGTGTACACACACCCCGTTTCTGACAGTTCTGGGGTTTCCACTGATGCACTTGTCACCTCCTTTATTTGCACTTTTACTTTGATTACATCTACAACTCAACTTTGGTTTGAGTTACTCCTTTTATTATCACTATGCATACACAGGCATCTTTCTGGAGGTAACATAAACTTCATGTTTCTCATGACAATTTAGACACTGACATGTTATAATTTTGAATAACGTCCATAGAGTGATTTTTAACTCACAGCTCTGACACCCACTGCAACGCTTATTCCGTAAGCCAATCATTCAACCTTTGAAAACCCATAGACTTGAAATTTTAACTATTTTGATTTCCGAATATTCCATTAGATTCCAAATCAAACCTTCTTCCAATGATTTTTCTTTATCTTTTAAACCTATTTATTGTATGCGTGCATTTATGAGAGCCCATTACGATGTTTTGATGAAGTCCTCCTTCGTGTCCGCTGCATTAAATTCAAAGCATTTTCCACTACTGCTCCGACAGTCTGAAATTATTCACCACTTATATTCAGGTGCAGGTAAGTGGTATGTAAATGGAAAAGGTAAAGATGCAAAGAGTCCCATCCTCCCTGGTACAAAAAGGGTCTGTTGTCTCCCACTCAGCGCAGAGAAGAGGTAACGTAAGGTGAGGCAGAAACACCTGTGAGGATGAAACACCGGCGTGTGATGAATTTAAAGTAACTAATGAAGGGCTGTTAAATCGACCCGACCACATGACTTGGCTCCAAACCAGAGTCACAACCTTTTAGAGAGGAGGTCTCCAAGCGCCAGGCCACCTCTCGGAAATGAATGTCAGTGCAGCTCAAATGCACCCTGCTTTCTTTCTGCATTTTTATTGTCAGCTCCTGACGGCACCACAGAGAGTGGGAGCACTATAAGAAGCTTTTCACCACTTCAATGAACAATCCCTGCAGATTCATGATACCATTTTACAGACATTTCTCTGCCTAATGCTGAAGAAAATGCACAAAGGCCCTGCTGTCAACAAATGTTGATATTCACCATGAACCTTATGTGTGTTTGATTTCAATCCACGTCTGTTTATCTTAATGCTTCTCTGTCTGTCTGTCTTTAACTGTCTTTTAAATGTGAGAGAGAGAGAGAGAGAGAGAGAGAGAGAGTGTGTGTGTGTGCGTGGATTTAGATGCAATCCAAGAAAGTGCCATTGTTAGAGAAGCTGATATATATGGTAACTGCATTTATGCCCTTTCACTTTTTTTTTACATTATACCTTGTGCTTGATTTTTTTATAATTCCTTTTCCCCTAAATCAATCTACACAATACCCCATGATAATAAAGCAATAACAGATTTTTTGGGGAAATTTATGCATTGGAAAAACTGAATTTTCACATAGTCATAAGTATTTAGACCCTCTGCTATGAAATCTTAAATTTAACGCACATTTCTACAAGCTTGATTGGACCATGCATATCAAAACAAGAGGCACAGATCTGGGGAAGGCTCCAAAAAAACGTCAGCTCAAATGAAAGTTCCCAGGAGCACAGTGGCCTCCGTTCTGGCAGCTCCACCAACCAGTGTGTGAATTTCTTACATTTTGTTTACTGGCAGAATATCAGCAACCCCTCTGTGCTATTAAGTCCAAGAGTAACACCAAAGAAATATTACACAATATTACACTGCAAATACTAAAAATCTATCAATGGAAAGATTGAGTAACTTTAAATTGTGAAGACTTGATTGTGGCGACAGCACAACAGTGTCCAGCCTCACAGAATGATGTCTGTGAACAGTGAAGAATTGTCTTTGGGCACATGTCATTATAAATAGCATGTACAATATGATTGACGATTCCTCCCTTCACTGAGACGTCAGCATGGACTCGACCTGCATGAGACACCACTTGCAAAGTTGTCAATTGGTGTTTACTGTTGATTTCCAGCAGGAAGAATACACGGCGGTAATAAGCCGTGCGGTTGCAGAACCATGCTTCATTCAGTCATGCTCTAATCCTTGTTAATGAGCTTTGAGTGTTTGGAGCGGAGGATGAGTCGCGTAATTGCCTGAATGTTTGCAGATTGATCTCTATCTGAATGATCTTAAACTGACTCGAGATCTTCAGAATAAGAGCAGAACTTAAAGCTTGCAAGACCTACAGTGGTGCAGCTGTGTGAAACTATTGAACGTCTGGAATATAAGAAGTTCACATTGGGATCATTCTTTTGATAAACTACAGAAAAATACATAGTTTGACAATTTCTATGCCGAAAAATTAAAGTGGTGGTGGTTTCTCTGTGACAATTACGGCAATATTGACAATAATTATGGAGTATTTAGAATGAGTACAGCTTTCTTTGTGTGTTTTGTAATCAACCCTTTAGAATGATGGACACATATATACACACCTAATTTAAAAAACAGAGATATTTGATAAAAGGGGAACTGATGAACTAACAGAGACAATTACACATTTCAACCTATCACAGATATAAACAGTCAGTTAGATAGATGTCACCTATCCGAAGGCAAACACACACACACACACACACACACACACACACACACACACACACACACACACACACACACACACACACACACACACACACACACACACACACACACACACACACACACACACACAGACTAGTGATTCAAACAAACATCCAATTTGCTGGGCACATTACCCAGGGGGCCTCAGTGTTTGCCACCTGTTGGGGGGGTGGTGGGAGGTGACTCATCAGGAAGATGCTAATATCTCTTCTTACACACAGACACACACATAAAATATTAATTCTCGACAGAAGCCCGGCGCGACTGGCAACTTAATTACACTCATTTCCCTGTGATTGTGTCCCACAGGAGCACAAACACACAAACACACACACACACACACACTCGGCGATGACAATTTGGCCACACCACACTGAATTAAGGATATTGTCATATTGGATCATTTATCCTGTGCATAACCAAGCGACTGCTGCAACTCAATGTTATTCTAACAAGACTTTTGTTTTCTCACACTGACATTTAACTTTCTTCTACAATAACATAAAGTGACTCACATGAGTTCTGAATGCACCGACTGTAGATGTATTAAACTGCTGTAACAATCCCAGAATGATGTGTTCTGTACAACTGAGAAACCCTTGAAAAATTAAAGACTTGTTAAAAAGGCTGTTTTCTAATTTGAAGTCATTAGAATACGATTGTGAGGAAGATTACAGCAAATTGGGTTTCAGCTTGTATCAAACTCCGGCTATAATCAATCAAAATCTTCTTCTACATCTGTAAGGAAACAAAGCCACAGAAACAAGGGGAGGACAAAATTAATAAACAAACCCATAAAATAATCATATAAATATATATAAATATGGTTCAAGATACCAACTCCATATAAAAACTGCTCTTCCAGACATATGCTAGTCATACATGGGCGATATACACTTTTTAATACCTCATAAATCAGAAACGTTGATTTCTATAAGTCATGCATCTTGTTGATAAGAAAGTACGACAATGAGTATTACAAAAATAAAAGATCCAAAGTGGCTCAGTGTGAACATAGTTGGCTGCAAAGCATAGAGGAATTTTCTTTATATAATTTTCAGCTAGAATAACTTGGCAAATACGCATCTTTAGACCGTTTTCAAGTTAAGCCATAACAATGTAGAGCAATCCCAGAATAATATATAAGTGTGTGTATTTCAAAGTAATGATTTATGGAACTTTGATGCTATTTAGCAACACAATTTTTGAAAACCTCCTCATCTCAGAAAGTAAAGAAGACACAAGCTGAAACAAGTGCACAATAGGTGCTGCATAAAGTATGAGGCAATTCCAGGGGAGGCCTCGGGAGACCTCCGTGATTTGACTTGGAATGACATGACTTGTTTCCCCCCCGCTGCTTTACTTGCACCATGTAAGTAGATTTTGCCAGGAGGACTTTGGTCTGACTACAATTCACCCGAACCTGTCCATTAGTGGGACGAGACAAATGTCCCAGTCACATAGTGGCAATTTTCTCTTGGTTTTTTTATTGGATATCAAGAAACCAGAAAGGATAAAGAGACAGAGAAGGGCAAAGTGAAGTGTGCTGCCCAATAGTTCAATTCCTTGACGACCCTCAAAGTGTTCTGGTTTAGTTTCTGTCCGTTTATGTTAAAATGAAACCAACACCGAGCTGAGAGACACCAGTATAGATGGTTTGCTAACGGGCGAGAGGACGCTCTCCCATGCTTTGTTGACCCTCAATCACCGACCTCCTCTTAATTCTTGGTCAATCTACAGCTCCTCTTTGTTCCCGCCAATATTATACTATTATAATACTAAGGCCGCTAGGGGGCGCTATGTATCATAATAAGACAAACAGCCTGGGCTTGTATGTATATAACTACTCAGTATATAGCTGTGAACTGTTGGTAGCTGCAGCGCTTAGTATTTAATTCCCCTTTATGTAGTAACAAATCACGTGCTTAAACACTCTGGGTTGAACCTAGAATAACTAAGTACAAGTGCTAATACCTGGACATGTTTCTGCTGACTGCTGCAGCATGGGACCGAGGTGATTAACTGGTGGGAACAGAAGTCTCTATGTGCCGACAGCATTTCCTGAAAAATGATTTAAAGCAATCTCCACAGACTTTAGAAGTTAAGGAAGCCTCTTACTCATAATGCGTGTTCTGTAGAATGACTTATGACTGCTATTGACACTGTTGATAAGTGGTGCAAGCATGTTGTTTGATGTGGGTTTATGAAAAATTATTATTGCTGATGGTGAAAAAAACCACATGAATGTGTTTTCACTCCTCTGCCATCACTACTCTTCTGAGTCATAAATGCCACTGTGTTATATTACCGCCAGCCCGTCTCAGTTTGGCGAGTTCCTCCGAGTTCCGTGGAGCATACTGAACCGTCACCAGACAGGAACAGATCGAGCCTCTACGTTACGGTTCAGGGTTTTGGATAAAATTGTCCAGACTTTTTCAGTACAAACAGAGAAAGATGGAAAATGAGAAATAAGAAGAAGACGACGACGACGACGACGGGCAGGTGGAGTCGGAAATTGAGCAAACTATAAAAAAGAAAAAGGTCGAGGAGACAGACTGAGATGGAGGTACACAGATAGATAGAGTCAGACAGGCAGATGGAGAGACGAGTGAGCAAATAAGAGAGTTAGTGATGGATGGATGCTGGGGTAGCAGTGAGAGTGAGCAGGACAGGAGTTGTTTGGAGCTGGTTGTTTGGACAGATGGCTGTCTGTGTGCTAATTACAGACTGAGTGCTTGACACTGTGAACACAATCAAAGAGGAAACTAGCTTTATTTGTTCAGCTTCACCCACACATAGGCGCGCACACACAAAAAACACACTTAGATACACATAACCGCCGATGAAAACAGTTTGCCCATGCCACAAAAAGAGATGCAGGCAAACACACACACACAGAAACACACATTTATGCACATAACGAAGCACAAACACACAACTCTCTATGTATGCACACGGTTACCCACAAAGCACTTGGCACAAACGCTGGAGGACAACCAGACCTTTTGTGTCATCTCTGCTGCAAAACTCAATTTTTTGTATCCTTTTGAAAAATGACACATGATGAATTTCTCCGCTGTATCAAATCGTCCACATTTACTTTTGCCATGTTTACCTCCTCGATCTATGATTTTATGATTCTTCACCGGCTCACATACTGAAAGTGGTCTTTACTAGGGTGTCATTGTTTACACTCACTCGACCCACAATCTGAGATGTCCTATATACCAAGAGTGAATATATATATATATATATATATATATATATATATATATATATATATATATATATCTCAGTCCAGTCAGTTAGAACTATACCTACAACTAAAAACAGAGGATGATCATAAACAAAAAATTGAAATTCAAGGTTAAGCTGAAACGTGTCTGACATTCGTTGATTTCAGCTTCTTGAATATGACAATTTAGTGCTTTTCTGAGTTTTGTATGGACGTCAGATCTCGGGGTGTAGGAATTTAATATACAAAGCAATCAACAACCACGGTGCTGTGCTGAGACAGAAAGTAGTTGAGGCTCTGCTCCTGTGGTTTGTTTGCATGTGGAGAGGATGATGAAAATGACCAACACGACACTTGCTTATAGTTTTGTGCACGACTGTTTATATGTAAACGAATGTCAACTCTGTAAGTGTCATCAGAATTTAATACTCGCCACAAACAAAAAAGGCCTCACAATAGAAATATCTAAAAACATGACACAATTGTTTGGCAGCAAAGACAAAACACTTTGTTACTGTGTGATTATTTATCACTGTGCAATGCTGATGAATCTTGTTATCATCCAATTGTTGTACGGAAATTATTCAAAGAGGATCTTGGACAATGTTGACATTCTGAATCCAGAGGAGAACAATGGCTGCTTAGCAGGACTTTGAAAAAGAACACAATGGAAATGGAGATTATCCTTCTCTCCTGACAATTACAAGTCATCCCTTGGTGAAGCAGTGTAATCAATAGACGATTTCTGTTTAGCACGGCCCATTAAGATGAGCTGCCGGGATTAATCACTGGTCTATTGTCTTTCTTGATCTTGATTTATTCCTTCAATTGCTTCGTAATTTACTGCTGTAAATCTAGTGTATTTAATGTCTAGGTTTTTTTTTTGTTCCATCTTGAACCAATACTATGAATGAATAATTATTATAAGAAAAATAGCAAATATAGCAAATGGCTCTCTTCCACTTAGGTGTGCAGACGCATTATTCTGCTAACACCTGTTGTGTCAAATCACATGGTCCAGCATGTAAGTTCATTTTAGCAAAAACACCAACAATAATCAAAGAGACAGCAAAACAGCTCACAGAGTCTTTTTAAACCCCAAAAAACTGCAGCCCATTCACAGCCTGTAACAGAAGTATATTCCCCTTCGGCCAGTTACATAAACTGGATCATGTTCAAACGCAGCAGGTAAACAACAGAAACCCATATCGGCAACTAAACCACAACAAAAACTGAAGTTCTCCCAAATACTGTTCCTCTAACACAGACGTCCTGTACAAGAGGAGACTGAGGTCCTTCTGAGGGTGCAGGACACTATTAAGGACCTGTTACGACACTGTGGTGGCTTATGCAGTTTTCTACGCCCTTATCAGCCGGGGCTGAGGCTGCACAGGGACAGAAAAAGACTAAATAAAGTGGCTAGGAGAGCCAGCTCGCTCTCGGACTGCCCTCTGGATTCCACTGAGGAAGTGGGTGAGAGGAAGATGTTACGGAAGCTGAACTCCATCATGGAGAACACCTCTCACCCCCTACACGACACTGTGGGGGCGCTGAGCCGCTCTTTGAGCAGCAGACTGCAAGAAGGAACGCTTCCTCAGGTCCCTCATTCCCACTGCTGCCAGACTCTACAACACCATCCGCAATGAAAAATGAAATACTGCACTGCTTTTTCTCATGTCAGTCTTTTAATAGGACTGGCACTATTTCTTACAGGAAAATATCCTTTTGCACATTAGTACGGTGGCTGAGAGAGCTCAACGCACTGCAAATGAAGAAAACACATGCAAATAGAAAGAAACGCGTGCAAATTGCGAAAATGACAACGGTTTCCAGGGGACCTAAAAAAGTGATGAACCTGCTGTAGTTCAATGCAACATCACAAAGCTTTGAACTACAGCCAGGTTCATCACTTTTTTGGGCTTTTGTGACTTTTTGCAGTGCACGTGTCGTCAAATTGATTACGTGGTATTCTTAATTTGCACATGCTTTTTCTATTTGCACTTGTTTTCTAAATTTGCTGAGTGTCTTAGCCACCTTACATTAGTGTCCTCAGCATATCACAATATCTCCTTTTAATTATGACATAACATACACGATAATAACAAACAGTTATGCCTTTTTATATTTTTACTGTCTATATTTTAATCAATAAAGTTGTATCTTATCTTATCTTTAATAAATGAACCAAACCTGATGACCCTACAACAACGCCACAGTTTCCAACACACACACACACACACACACACACACACACACACACACACACACACACACACACACACACACACACACACACACCAGCTGTCATCCTTTCATCACAGCACAGAAAAGAAAAGCTAGAAAGGAAAAGACAACACTTGCCCTTGTTGTAGCTTCATGTCAGCCACAGACGATGTTCCACCAGGGACTGGGAGCTGTGAAATGAAGATGAAGAGCCACAGCTGTCTGAGGAGGAAGAGGAAGGTGATGGACGACTCTCACGTGCAGGAGAAACACGGACCTTTGATCTAAACCCGTCTCGTCAGTGAAGAGCAGGTTCCTGTCAGTCACCTGTTCACACGCTGTTCCCTCATACAGGTGTTTCCTTGTTGTTATCGCGATACTTCGGGTTAAACTCCGAGTTTTCAGGTCACTTCCTGCTGAGGTAGATCACCATGGTAACTCACGCTGTGACGCTTAACGGCCCAAACAGCTACCGACCAATCAGATCACTGGAAAACCTGAGTCACCTTTCTACAGGGTCCTGACAGGGACAAAATAAATAAGGTGAGAAATAATGAAGAGCAGCAGATATTTTATTTGTCTACTCTGGTTTTAAAATAAGGTTTAAGACAAAGAGAGTGAGTTTATCATTAATACACGAATGCTTTCATAGCTTTGGTTTAATTCAACAAATTATTTGATTCCAAACACAAAACCTCCCAGTGTTGATGCTTTTACTTTCTTATTGTATCAGTGCAGTTGACACAGAGTTATTAATATATTAACTTTTCTTATATTAACAGTCTGACATACTGTAAGTTTAACTTTTTTGTTCATATTCATATAGTTTGTTCACCATCAGACAAAAAACAATACTTTCATATTGAGGATGAGAGACCTTGAAGAATTGTAATATATTAGATTTGAATGTCTCCATTCTTAGTAGAATTATAATCTTGACATGACTTAGACTGTTATTTGCTCCCTGCCATATGGCACAAAAATATTTGTATTTGAAAGTTATATTAGAGCAAGAATCTTTTACGTTTTTTTCATATTTTAGGTCTTTTAGAGTTCTTTTAAATGAATATTGTCTTTTAATATTTGCGATTTCCTTCATTTTTGCTGTGCTCATGATTTTAGGACCTGTCTGTTTTAATTTGCTGCTCTTGTAATGGACTTTATAACTTTTAAATACTTTTAAATAAAGTTATTATTATTACATTGGAGCAGAAATCTTCTTTGTTGACACATCTATGTTGTAATAAACTGAGAAGAAATTCAACCATCTCTCATGAAACATCTGTGTGGAACAATTTTCTTCATCACGTCTTTAACAGAAAATACAAGACAAGACCTTGACAGCATTAGTTCAAGGTTCAAAAGGACCAAAAACCCAAAATACATTCTCCTTCCCTCTTCCTTTTCATTCACAGTTTCCTCGTCCTTCCTTCTTCCTCTAACTTCATGTCCCTTCCTCTCACCCTCCGTTGACTTCCTGTTTCTCATCCCCCTCTCTCTCTCCTTCCGAGGCCACGCGGAAGCTTGTTCCATTTGGAAGCCGCACGACACATTCCCACATCCCTCCACGGCTCAGTCACCTCCAAGCAGCCTCATTAGCAGAAAACATAATGAGCGGGGCTTTAATGAGCTTAACGAGGGCCTAACGAGGTGTTGGTCTCTGTCGTTACCGTGGCGTCTGGTCACGCCTCGTCAGGCAGCCATATAAAAGTGCCAGGCACCAGATGTTCTGTTAGTGTCTGTTGCTTTGTTTGCTTAGTTTTCCACCTGAAACATTTTTAAGCTTTTCATACTTTGGTAATTGAAAAAAGTTGGTTCAAATGTTAATTAATTTTTCTTTAATGAATGTCTGTATTGATTCAGTCAAAAGGAAACAATTAGGAGCTGAATATCCTACGACGTTAATAGTGTAAGTCAAAGGGAAGTTGGAAGTAGTTTGTATCATCAGATAAAAGTTTGCCGAAACAGAAATAGGGGTCAAAGTGTACCCACAAATATAAAGTATTAAAGAGTTTGCTTTTTTAAGTCCAATTTGGCGTGTATGTGTTTGTGTGTGTTTGTGTGTTTGTGTGTGTGTAGTGACAGAGCAGTTTCTTCAGGGTATAGTATTCTCAGAAGTATAATTTAGGGACTGTCTGGAAAATCAATGTGTGTGTTTCATTTGTTTGTAACTACATCTGATGGTTTTGGTGTATATGTGTGTTTAATGTGAAGTTGTGTCTGAACCCCAGCTTCCACCACCATCTACCAATTTGTCCGCAGTGACACAACAGAATCATGTAACATACATTCCTCTCTCTGTGTCTGTTTCTCACTGAGACGAATTCCGATTTGGGATCAAGCCTAAAAGTCACTCAGCTATCATCAGCATTACGGGGACCTGCCATTATGGAGATAGCTATTCATAGTGAATCAGTTGTCCCTGCTGCTGCTGCTGCTGCCGGGTGTCCGGCCCAAACAGATGCAGCTTCAGGCTCGGCAGCACTGACTCGTCGTCACAATCACCGAGCATCAAACCAGCCCCGCTCCCAACTTAAGAAGGAGGAGAGCAGTGGGAAGTTTGTGGTAATGTCTTATGAAAGAATAAAAAGAATTCAACTCTTTTCAATATAAAGAATTTAAACACTTATTATTATATTAAAAAGTGCATCCCAGTCTGTTTTTGATGCTGTATTTCTTTTGTAATGATTTATCTATTAATGAACTCGAATACACAAATAGCACGATTGTTCTTCAACTGTGTGTTTTTTCTAATAATATTAAATTGATCTTGTTTTCTCCACTTTCCAATTCCCCTTTTACTGCTGCTTATTTATTAGTTAAATTGTTTGTATATTTAGAACCAAAATCTGATTTGATTATTTTGTTCTATAGGTGATAATTCTAATTTATCTTAATTGCAAAGGTAAGTGTATATGTAAATGTACAATATGTAACTTAGGCCACCAGGGGTCTCCCAATCAAAACAATGACAAAAAACCTAGTTTGATGATGTCATATAGCAATGAGGGATCATGGGAGTTGTTGTCTTCACCACCAAAATGTACCCGACACGTCTCAGGTGCAAATCATGTTTACGGACGAGGTAAAGTATCAAAGTTTTATTCATGTTACGCAGCAAACAGCAATGAATATTTATGATCCATTAGAAGTGACCAAAACAACCAGTGTAAGGAAAAAACAGACGAATGGTTTACTGGCTAACTGTGTTTTACTTTCGTAATCGAGTATTTTTACTAAAATATCTATAAACTATGTTGTTCAGCACATTTCTTATAAGAAATCAGTCTTGCTTCAAATTCCACTGAGTGCAGAATTCTCAGGTGTGGCTTGTGTTAGGAGGTGGATGTGTCATCAGGAGTCACAGCACTACACTGATGCTTCATACCTACAGATGCAGGAACGTAAAGAGAAGATCCTCTTTGGCACCGGTGTTCACCTCCATCAACTGTGTTGCTGTCTTTAATGTCAAAAATGTCCCAGTAGTAAACATATTGTAGTAAACACATATAAACGTTCCACACGCCACCTTAACTTATGACAAAGAGTCAAAGAAGTTGGTTGTGGTGAAACTTCTTTATTCCCCTACACTTATTTGGAGGAACGTATTTGTTTCAGTGATTTCAGTGAATGTTTACTGGAGTAAGTCAGGCCGTTCTGTCACCCGCCTGCCATCGTGACACGTTCGCCGCCGACAAGGCCGCTCGCCGGGCTCAGACTGAGGCGGTAATCTTCCGGTAAGAGCCGTTAAACCTCCACAGCTGTGGCAGGCAAGCTGCCACCTGAAGCCAACTGGACTGTCTCATGCCACACACATACAAATACACAAACACAGACACACACAGAAAGACGTTCTATAATTTACAGACATACTGAGCTTTCTTTTTTCTTCTTCTTCAGTCCACCTCATCTGCCTTTTTGTGTGTTTGTATCCGTCTCCTATTATTTTGTGTGTGTGAAAGAGAAAGACACACATGAGTAAATAAATTAAAATAGCAGAACATTTGTTGTGTTTAACATGATAAACACACACGAGGGAACGCAACCTTCTATTCTAGTTGTGTGAGAGTGTGCACATGTGGTTCTGTCATGTGTGTTGGTGAGAGAACGAAAGACAAATAAAGGGGCAGTGGGGTGAAATTAGGGGAATGAGAGTTTACCTGTTTATTTATTTATTTCTCTCTCTCTAACACACGTACACACACACACACACACACACACACACACACACACACACACACACACACACACACACACACACACACATACAAACACAAACTCACAGATTTGGGCTGAGACCAGGGGTGCAACAGCTTGCTATGAATATTCAGTGAATGGTATTTTGTGTGTGTGTGTGTGTGTGTGTGTGTGTGTGTGTGTGTGTGTGTGTGTGTGTGTGTGTGTGTGCATGCATGTGATTGTGTGTGTGTGTGTGTGTGTGTGTGTGTGTGTGTGTGTGTGTGTGTGTGTGTGTGTGTGTGTGTGTGTGTGTTTGTTTGTGTGTGTGAGGGAAAGAAGGGGGGGTGGGATTCCATATGGAGGCATGGTTACCGCTTCGTGTAATCCCACTCAACAGGAAACATACACTCCTGGGACAGGACATTTTGTCTGGTGTGTGTGTGCATGTGTGTGATGTGTGTGATGTGTGTGTGTGTGTGTGTGTGTCTGCACTCCTGCGCACTGAAGTACCTCGGGGACACAGAGGGTACTTGTGTTTCTGAGTTAAGTAGGAAATCAGTACAGTGAAACACAAAAGGTTAGAGCAGAACACAAACACACAACCTCAGAAGCTTTTATATATTCTTTCTTTAATTCAAGCTGTTACCAACAGTATTTGATTCTGTGTCGTTTTTAATCATGAACTTTGCCACAAACCAGTTTCACATTGGGAACAATACTGGGAATATTCAGATGTGAATCAAAAAGAGTCAAACAGAAAGACAATAAGTTGCAGCTGAAACTCACAAAACCTTGACATTTTAGTTTTTAACTGGTCCAAACAACAGAGAAACAAACACAGACAGTGTATGCATGGATGTGGCCGTACGCATGCAATCGCAGCATTAGGAGACAAAGTGCTCATCAGTCTTTGTTAAGAGACTTCAGGTAGCATTTGTCTCTCTAATTAGACGTACGTAGTTTCAGAGGTTGTCTGCAGCAGCTAACAAATTAGCCAAATAATGAGCTCATGAGACGAGATTGGATAAATTGACAGCGGGATAATGTGTGATCATTTCATCAGCCAGGTAGTTAATCGGCTGGTCTGGTATTCAGTCGCTCCGAGATCCCGTTAGTTCGTCAGTGAAGCGGCCGTTGGACGAGTCAACCAACCAGTCACTCCTCATTCAGCCTTTACCCCACAGACGGAAACTAACTGGTGCCAGTGGTTCCGATGGAGTCACGTAGCACAACTTATACATTTTAAAATCAAAATCCAGCGATAGACAAGGTCTGATACTCCCGGAATAATCAAGGTCAAAGAAAAGTCCTTGAAAACAATCAAACTGCAAAACAGGGGAAGGTTCGGTGACTGTGTTTCTGCTGAAAGGTCGTTAAAAATATGTGATTAATTAGATGATTGTGAAGTAAAAAAATATATCTCGCTTTTCATAATCATTTTTAAATAGTAGCAGCACCTCTAAATTATTTGCGACCTTGATTGATAACGTATTAGTGTATTAGCAACGCACATCTACATCCCTGATACAAATAAACACTGGTGCTAAATCCTCCTCCTCCATTTCTTGCCCCTCCTTATCCAGCCTAGTCTCCTCGGCTATTTCTGGGCCAATTAAAGTTGTCCCTCTGCCCGGTTTTCGGACGGCCGAACACAGCGGATGGACTTCAGTATAATTCTGGAGAGGGGGGGGGGTATGGATATATGCACAGCAGGTCATCGAGGGAAAAGGGGGGGAAACAGGCGTGTGTGGGAGAGCCAAGCGGAGAAAGACAAAAGGAAAATAGACAAACAGCACAAACTCAGACTGGATCCACGTTCTCCACAGACTCCAGGCTCTTTTCATGCTGCGGAAGTTTGAAGATTTAAATCCAGCCTGGAAATATCAGGGCTTTGTGCAACAGTCAACAACTGAGTTCAAGTAATTAACCGAAGCACTACTTAAAGATGAAAGTTTAGGATCTGAGTTTTAGATAAGATCTGAGTTTTTACTGATCTAAAGACTTTTCCTCTTTGGTTTGTTCGATATAAGCGTGAAAGCTGCTGTCATATTAAAGTGTGGTCCTTTGCAAAGCCGTGGTCACAGCGAACGCTTGTGCTCTAAAAGTGCCTCCGTGTTGTGACTCGAAACAGACTGAGGCCTGAGCAGTTGTCCTAACTTTCAATGCAGTGGTAAAAAGTGAAATAATGACACTGAAGCGTCCACATTTCTCTGAGTTTAACAAACTAATGGACACATTTCAATGCGTGAAAATGAACCTGAAGTAATAACTGAAGAACTGAACCTTGGTCTGGGCCAAGATGGAAAACATGTTTGCAGCCAAATGAAGTGACATTTAGCCTTTTCCCCACACAGTTATTATCCTGGAGGTTTATGGCGTCCATATAACTGCTGCCTGTAGATCTTATTGAGAGTATAACGATAACCAGTGTCCGTTTGGTGCGTCGGATGTCCACGACCCCGGAATTTAACACTCGGGGCAGATACTCACCATCTAGCCTTTGATTCAAGGGCCTCACATACGACAACTCATAACATGATCTCAGAAGTGTTTTCTATTTTCAGAACGCAAATCCTTAGGTTCTATTCAGTTTTAGTCATGAGAATGTTTATAAAGTTGGACGACATGACGGTGAATGAAATGAAAGTGAAGCTAAAGCGTCTCAGTCGCCTCCTGGTGGCTGGCTGCAGTACAGGTCATAAATACCAGCTCCTTCCCGTTCGCAGGTGAGACATGGACCAAATGAAAAAGTTAAAGTCTATGTTTTTCTCAAAGGTGGTTTCTGTCATTTGAAGGTAGTTCTTATATTACTGATATTTGTATTTATGTTTCTGGTAAGTTTGGTTTTAATTAAGCTAGTTGATGCTAAATGAACACACGTCGTCCATCTTTACATACAGTCTATGGTTTGAGTTCAGCAGGGTGCCCTCTGGTGGAATACTCCTTTAACATGTACATGTACACATGTATACTACATATAGCCAGTAGGTGAGCAACTGTGCTCACAAGGCAAACACAGCTAAAAAAGCACAAGCACATGTCTGACCTTGGAATGTCCAGGATTCTATCTTCAGACTCGTCATCATCAGTGACGCTGGTCTACAAAACGGAGGATTTACAATGAACTAACGGTCGCAAAGCTGCCGTCTCTAACAAGTTTCTGTCAGCAGCTCACTTATTAGCACCAGCCAAGATATTAGAGGGCCGTGAAGATAACCCGGCTCTCAGGAGAGGCCGATCGAGACGGGGAAACGCTCCCAGGTGACGGTGCTTTAGCCCTCTTTAATATCTTAGATGGAGATTCAATCGATCCACAATCCCATTCGGAGTGCTGAGGTGAGGAGCTTCCCACAGTGAGTCTGCAGTGTGTTATATAAAGCAGATTAATATCGCTGCCATGCTTAGACTTCCAGTAATGATTTCTCAACCTAATTTACAAAACCCTCAGTGCTGCACTAAATGTGTTTCGTTACTTCAGGAACATAAAGCATGTGTGTGTGTGTGTTTCTGCAGGTTAAGGCAAAGTGTGTGAGTGTGTGTGTGTGTTTGCAAAGAGGATAGAAAAAAGAGGATTTAAATACATGAACAGTTGCAAAAGGAAAACCATGTGTGTGTCTTTGTGCAAAAAGTTGGTTCATTTAACTTTCCGATGTTCCATGATATCATTTTCATTAAATTATATTAAATATTTCCTCTGTGGAAATGAAATAAAGTACCACCGATTACTCTGTATTTCTTGAAACACAAAATACAAATACTACATGCAATCATTAACACAGTAGAGAAAGTAATTATGTGTACATACAGAAAACTAAGTCAAGTGATGATGGAGAACCGGAGAGAAAAAGGACAGATAACAAGTTTATTCACTACATGTACATTTTCATAAAATAAGCAGAAATCACAAGTTAATATAAATTCCACGGCTCAGTGGGTAATGTGGTTTTTTTGCCATATCTGCGTTTTACATGCTGATTTAAGCAAAAGCAAGTGTGTGAAAAATGATGTTTCTCATTGGTGCTGTTCCCTCCCCTTCAATTTCATGCAAATATGCACATTCACCTCTTCAGCTCACAATGTGACCATGTGGATACAAACACACAATGTGAAACTTAACACACTCACAGACAGACAGGACACAGATGCATGCACCTGCACATGTGATATAATATCTTCAACATCTGTAACAGCAGGTTTTTTATTTGCAGAAATGATCAGATTTACTTCCTGAAGAGCTGCCAAACTGTGTAAGTTGTGATCCTGGGAGGAATCATCAGGTCTTTAGCCGTCTCAAGTTGCAAAATTAGGAATAATGTGATGTAGCTGGTCTCTGGATTTCATAGATATGTTTGACTAACTCTGCTCAAGCTTCCTCTGCTTTTAAAAGAATAATTTTTGCAATTTGGGAAATATACTTATTTGCTTTCTTGCCAAGAATTACATGAGAAGATGTATATCTCTCTTATATCTGTACAGTATATATGAAGCTGCTGAGCTCAGCACAATGATGTTACTACAGAGGACCGTTTGAGGTTGTGGGTTAAGATCTCAGGTAATTTAGTGAATGTCCAAAGGTCAAAGGTCAAACATTGTACTTGTAGAATAAGGTCATGAACATAAATAGATGTTCAACAAGGCAGATGAGCAGCAAAACACGGAATCAAAAGTCCAAAGTAGGTAACAAAACTCAAAGCATTGGAAGAACAGGGAAATAATCAAGGTCATCTTCTGATGATGTAGATTTGATCCTTAAAAGCGTGAGTGACAAAAAAAAATGTAGATTTCTTTTTTGTTTTCTCAGAAAGACTTTGATTGGCATACGAATACATGTCTGTGTGTTTGTGTGCATGTGAAAGTGTGTACACGCATGCGTTAAAGAACCACACATTATCCCTGTGTAATCCACTGACCCTGACAAGCAAATGGAAAACAATACCTCAAACAGGATTGTGTGCGTTATGAACTATTTTCCCTGAGTTTATTTTTTTTTCCCACTTACGTCTCTTAATGAATTTGACTGCAGCCAAGGACACAGATCGATGCCGACATCGAGAGATAATGGTCCGAACCGTGGGAAAAATCAACAGGATTTTCTCCATCACGCTCACGACTGAGCTCGTTCATAGACTTGTGTCGACTCCTCAACAGCACGACGGGACTTGAAGGTCATCTTAACAATCTTCAGGACTGATTTCTCTGTGCTTTTCTTCTTGTTTTTTTATGTAGGTTAATAGGTAAAGTGTAGCATTATACTCCAATATTGTTAAATATATCATCTCAATCTCAAAAGTAAACAAAAAGCTTAATTGAAAGCTGTATTAAAAATTTTATTTTTCCGGATGGCTTTATTTTTTCAAATCACAGATTCATTTCTAACTTATTTCAAGATGGAATAGGATAATAGGATTGTGTGGATTGGGCAGATATATAGCAATATCAAATATTTTATTGATTGGTTTTTACTAGGATACAAAATTATAAATCATAATCTTAGAAGTAAGTAACACTGTCAGATAATTTAAGTGGATTAAAATGTATTTATATGATATTTGCCTCTGAGATGTAATGGAGAAGAAGTTGCATGAAATGGAAATACTCCAGAGACGTTTAAGTACCTTAAATTTATACGTAACTACAAAAATGGCCTAAAATGTCCTGAAGCACATACAAACCTACATAATACAATGTTTAAGATTACATTGCTTTAAGTCATTTATCATTTTAGTGATATTGCACAGGAATATACTCAGTTTTTTTTTTAACACTGCAAATGCACCTGCAAATCTTGGTGAATATTTTTCATGAACTACTTTTCTCTGGATAACTTTTGTTAACAAAGCTGTATCTCTCTCCAGGGATCTGCAGCTTTGCTGGAGTTCAATGTTTTCTATTTTGAAGGAGTTTGCAGCTTAGAGGGATATATACGTTCAAAGTTTCTTCCTCAGTGCTGCATTCCTCACTGCATCCATCCATCCATCTCTCCATCCATCCATCCATCTCTCCATCCATCCATCCCTTCATCCATCCATCCCTTCATCCATCCATCCATCCATCCAGGGTTGAATGTGACACTTTTAATTTTATAGTCAATTCAAAAGCAGCCAATGAGAGCATATTATTTATTAGAAGTTCCGCAGTATAAAATATAAGTAAAAGCTTTAACAGAAATGAAAGACAGAGTTGTGATGCATACTTTTCAAAAATGGCTTTAAGAAACCAAGAATCTACAAATAAAAAGACGTGCGAGTGCGTCGTCCATCAACGTCTTTGCATTATTCACTGCACACACACAAACACAGATTCGAGGATCGTGAAAGTGCCAAGTACATCCCACTCTAACGATTCTTCATCAAACTAATCCCAATATATGTGAGAAAAAAAACAAAACTCTTTGACTGCCTCCTCCAACACATTTGAACTAATCAGTCCTGTGCTTCACTCTCACACTCAGATTCTGTCACTTCCCAGAGCCAGGATCTCTCCACAAAAAGAACAGCGAGATTGACGGCTGGAATTGGAGGGAAATCAAAATGCTCAGGCTGTTCAGCCCATGTGGCTCATGTTTGTGACTTCAAATATGATTCATCTCTCTTCTTCCTCTCCTCTCCGTCTTCTTGTTTCTCAACTGCGCCATCTTGCTCCACCTGTCTCCGACTGATTATTAGGCTCGTGCTTCCCCTCTCCTGCTGCTTCCCCTACTATTTCCTCTGGTTTTCTGCCTTTCCTTCCATGTTTGCCGCTGCTGACATCTCTCTCTGCGGCGGCTTGATGAAAGCAGGCAGAGACATGGAGGAGGAGAGTTTAGTGAGGTCTGCTCCATGTGCTCGTTTGTTTTTAGCAGCGAGAGGTTTGTCTCCTTCTGCGTGAAAGGAGAAGAACTGTGGCTCTGTTTTGGAAGGTACACATGGAGGATAGGCACTGAAATGCATGGCAACAACAATGGAAACAAATAGAACTGATACTAATGCCTTGCCCTCCAGATTATCATTCCATTTGTCCAAGCAGGGGAACGAGGACCCTCAGGACAGAGGGGGCCTCCTCCACTGACCAGGAGCGGGTTGATGTCGGCCGGTGGTTTACAGTCCCCCTCACAAATTATCCCCATGGTTTTCTGAAGCAGAACAACGAGGCTGGAGAGCACTAGTCCACCCTGTGGAGGTTTGGCTGCAGGGGTTTTGCTGCAGCGTCCACCATCAGGTTGCTTAAAGATCTTGGAATCCATGGACAAGCCCGGCTCCAGACTATCCCAGAAACATCCGGACTGTGGAACGCTGCTGCCAAGCGCTGAGGATCAGGAGGACAGACCCCAACTGGGCCCCAAGATGTTAAGGACTCACACCCAGGTCTGATCAGCCTGTGGTGGGCCAGGCTTAGCAGAGGGAAGCCTGTGAGGAAAAGACTGAAAACCCCCAGTGATGCAAAGGCCCACAATTGATGGTGTGTCCCTAAAATTTGCTGGTGGTTTTTAACTTATCATCAAACAAGTGTAGAAGACCTTCAAACATACAAGGATTATTCATTATGTTCGAGAATGTGTAGAAGTCGGTTATGACCCTTTTCCTTTTCTTTAACATAGTGAGATTGGGTGTTTTTCAACATTTCTCAGAGAATAATTCATGTTAGACATGTTTATGGGACTTGTATTTATTAGTGTGTGTAATTTGATCTGAATCTAGTGAATTTAAATGTGGTTTCATGAGGGGAAAGTCTTTTTAGTTTGAATATAAAATGAACATGACACCTTAAGAGAAAATAACGATCTTCATAAAGACCTGAACCAACCTATAATTTTTTTTACATTTGAGTCAATCTGTGTAATATTATTCCAACAAATTACCGACAATGGTTCCAGTTCAGGAGGTCTGTCAGACTTCCTTCTGTCCTTTCCTCCAGTTCTCAGGGAGGTTTTTCACACAGAAGTTAAAATGAGGCTCATTTACATCAGAGTATTAAGTATCAGACATTTGAACAGTGGTAGGTGCTGATGTGAGTGGTCCTGAAAGACCCCAGAATCAGCACGCTGTTCCACGAGCAGCTGAAATAACTGAAAGTGATGCAGGCTTCCTCTGAAGAGAGCTGAATAAAAACTGGAGAAAAACGGATTCCTCCCACAGCGTTCCCTTCAGAGGCCGTGTGGGGCTGCCTTGATGTTTCCTGTTTAAATTGAATACTTTTCTCTGCCAGGCACTCGTCAGGTGACAGTGAGGAAAAAAGTTATTGCTCACATGCCCTAGAAATAACAGCTGAAATTTGTATAATAGTCAAAAGGGCCTGCTGCACTTGTGTTTTCATAATTCTTCAGCTTCGGGATGATAACGTGTGGTTGTGTAAGAGGGAGAAAGTGAGAGCAGACAACCTGTACAATGAGGGGGGGTCAAACTAAAGGTCATATAAAGTATTTTCAGGTTTAAAAAGGCAGGAACGAACAGAAGTGCTGAGGTTAAACTGTCTCTCTGACGACTGACGGAAAGCAGGCATCTCATTTACTGAGGAGATGATCAGGGAAGTGAGAGCAGCTACTTTCCAAACAAGGTGCCCAGGTGAGTGTGGAGGTCAGGTGATGATGAGGCGTAAAGCGAGGACCACTGCAGGGCATGAGAGGAACTGCACTGCTTGAAATTACCCAGAGGGCAACAAATAACAGGGGTGAAAGGGCTCCTGCATGAAATTAGCTAGAATTTTGTTTTGTGCATCTCTTTGTAGCTTCCAATTATTTTTCTTCTCTTTTCAAAAAATACAAATGAGGCTTTTCTAATTAAATTTACAGATTACATCAATGTTTAAACCTCAGAATAACAGGATTTAAATGGCAACTCATTCACATTGGTACGTTTGTATGTATATAATTAGAATTTTATACTTCAGAGATTACATAGATCAGTATTTCCCCTCTATAATCTATAAACCCTGAGTTAGTTTAAATTCTGAGGCTACTTCTATTATTTATGTTTTGGTAAAATAAAAGTCCTACATGCCTTTGTTTAGAAATGTGATGTTTATGTTCTACAGAAGCTTGAATCTTGTTGTGTTTCTGATCCGATCTCCAATCGCGGTTCTCATTCATCGTTACAGGAGCTAAGTTAAAATCCTTTAGACTAGAACCATGGAGACACGTCTGTAGCAACAACAGTAGCAGCTTCAAATGAAACATAGCAACTAAATCTATAAGTGTCTCCTGTAAATGATATTATGTGCAACTGAAGTGAAACCGTGTTAGAATCATCGATGTATAGAATGTCTCAGGAACGTTCTATGCATCGTGTGTATCAGTCATCACAGCCACACACTGTAAACACAATATTTATCATTTTCCTTCTGCAACACTTTTCATCTGCATCTTCTGCCCCCCCCCCCCCCCGCTCTTTATATTTCCACGTTGACATTTTGAAAAAATGGATGTGGCTATGACAACAAAGAGGGTTAAACCGCACCGGGCAGCGGGCGACTGACCCTTTCACTGTAGATTGATGCAGACGTGTCTCCTCTTTTGACCACTTAACACCACACACTCTGTGTCTGGGAGCTCTTCAGATCAACATAAATCTTGAGCTGTTGCTTCTGAGCAGTTTGAGGTCGACACCTTATCAAAGTCAGATGTGGAGCGACCTTAGAAAACAGGGCAACTGCGAATTCATCACAGCTCATTTCCACTGCACAGGGAGATTCTGCACTTTTCGAGAAAACAAGACTTCATATGGAATTACTTTGTCCAAAATATCTTTTAATTATAAATATGTTTTGTGTAATATATTTCAATTATTATTATTTGTTATTATTTCAAGAGGTCTGGTGGTTAGAGTGACAGTTAGATTGTATTAGCAACACATACAACAGCATAATACTATTAATTTAAATCAAACTATATGTGATGAAAAGGGCCATGAAGCCACAGGTTTATACAAAAAGGCCTGTTAACTTAAATAAAAAATAAAAATGAACCAAACAAATAAATACAAAATGATTTGGCAAATATACAAAAAATAAACATGAAAAACACACAAATAAAATTTGAATTCACCAAATCATCAGACAATAATCAAGTAAAAAGACAAATTAGTCAGAATCAAGAACTAATTAGACATAACGAAGCATATACAGTATAAATTATTTCTTACACGTATCATGTATATATACACACACACACACACACATACATATAAACCTATCATCAGCAGTGATACATAGACCCATTGAAGCTGGTTTGAGAAGCTGCACCAGTTGTTCAATGCAGTTAAATTATGATACTTTCCCAGATAATATGTGTCAAATACATTTTACATTCTGCTACATCACAGTTTTAATGGTTTATAAAGTCACAATTGCCTTTTCCATGAGACACACGAACCTCGTCTCCCTCTGCGGCGATAGAGGAATCAGGAAATGGTCAGGAGCAATTTGCTCATCTCAATTTGGGCGACTCTACACAAGCACAAGTCTCAGCAGAGACGCTTTTCCATTTAGCTGCTCCTCGTGTCATACTCAGCTGAATGACCACATAAAACCAATTGAAATTCATTTGCTTGAGGGGGATTTGAGAGAATTACTATTACAAAGACAGGAGCGGGGGAGAGAGACGTAGTTATCTCAAACAAATCGTTGACAGTGAATATGAAATGAGAGCCAGGGTTCTCCTGTGAGGATCAAATTGGAAAGGAAAGGAAACACGAGGCAGATTGGTTGTTAACGTCACTTTATTTTGATCACTGAATATCTACTGAAAACATGAATCTATATCTGGAGGTAACAACTCCCTCTGGCTTTGGTTTTCTATCCCTTAAATACGCTCACAAACACAATCAGTCTTACATAATCAGCACATGCGTCCAAACGTTAGTCACATTATTGGCTTTAGTGTCTAATTTGCACAGTTGCAACTGTTTATTGGCAAAGTAAAAATTAAAGTGCACACAAATCAATGTCGGAAGAAATTGAAACAATCAACTATACTCCTATTTTCCTTTTTTTCTTTTTCAAAATAAAAGATTCTTGTGGTTACAAGAAAACCACAACCAGCATCACCACAGGCCGGTTTGGAACTGACCCTGCACTACTAGAATAAATAGGATGAAAGGTGACGGTGAAAAGCCTGAGAGAATATGTGGGTCTTCAGTTTAACCTTAAATACATCGACAGAAATGACATGTGTGTGTATGTGACAGCTTGGGCGTGAGCCTGCCCTCATCGTGGTTAGAAGGAAACCCCGTCCATCACGTGCTGGGAGTTACCTCATATCCAATATGCCAGCACATCAAGAGGTTCCTTCTCCTCCCTGTCTGCGTGGATCCTCAGTTACAGAATCCCCTCCCTATCTACCTAAAACCATGTAGACTAAATATCTCTCTCCCTCTCTCCTGAACTCCCCGTGGTGTTTTCTTTAACCGGACTAAAATAGAGGCTTCTCCCCATCCCTTAGATTTACATACGACAGCGAGCAGGTGACGTGCTTCATTTTCACTTGAGGATTAAACCTGTCTGCAGCATTCCTGCCGACGACGAGACGTCTGCACAGAAGTGGAGGCTCTTTATTGATGTTGTGATCACCCTTTCAGGAGAAAGTCTCTTTGGGAACCTCTTTCCCTGTGAAGGGCTGTGAAGGAGGGAACGGGCTCCGGTGAACACACTGTCACCTGAGGATAATTGGGGACGTGGAAGAGAGGGAACAAAAGAAAAGAGCAATAAAACATCTGGGGGAGGAGGAAGATTTCCAACTTCCGAGTTGAAGGATAAATGTGGAGTGGGTGACGAACTCATCCAAACTTGAATATCAGCAGACGACGGGAATATGATTCCTCTGATGCTTTTTGGTTTTTTTTATAAGCACTGGAGAAGCTGCTTTAGGATCCTACTATAATAGTTAGTAGTAATGTAACAAAGACACTATGGTCAGGCTAATTCAAAGTTGTGTAAAACATAGACTGTATCTAAAGAATCACATCTGTGCGATAAGAGCCATAACTAAAATGACAGAACCTATCTTTGAGAAAAAATGCATTTGCAGCCTAATTTCACTTTTCAAGGTTCATCCATGTCCCCATCCACTAACATGGAGGAGGCAGGGTTTATGAGCTATACTGCAGCCAGCCACCAGGAAGCTGGCACTGTACTATTACTGCTATAACTATCGTAATATTATACTGTTATTTTTATAACCCTTTCACTGTACATTATTAATAGTATGAAGCATTATTATAATTTAAACAGTATGTTATCACCACTATTCTTTACACACCAGTATCAGGACTTTCTTAGTTATTTCATCACTCATTCTGTCGTATCTTAAGAGTGTACATTGCACCCACCGCACTTTGTGTAGTTTCTTTTCTCTTTTTGTGTATTTTACTATATTTTTATATACCTGACTATCATAACTTAATTTGTTTCTGGGAATAAATTAAGTAAGTTTCTATCTATCTAGACGTTGGGTGGAAGCTGGAGTATCTGGAAGACCCACGCAAACACAAACAAGAACATGCAAACCCAACACAGAGAGTCCAACCAAACTGGGATTTGAACCAGGAACTTTACGCCCGCGAGGCGTCAGTTCTAACCAAATTATCAGCCCTGAAATGAATTTCTCTTGGCCATGTTTGAAAAGATAACAGACCGACTGAAGAAAACAAAAGTTCAGGAACATGTGGACACTATGTTCGGGATCTTTCTCGCTCGTGTGTAATCCATCCAAACCACCATGTTTTAAATCTGGCACTTTCGAGGGGAATCACTCAAAGTCCAATCTGGCCCTTTGAATGTTTCATTTCCCTCGGTGTGGAAGGCAAACTTTTATGAGAGCACCACAGTTCAGTTTATAACTAAATAACTAAAAAATAAACTGTATGTCATTAGTCTGTGCAGTTTTAATTTACATTTTAATTGGATTGCACCGAGAGCGAATTAACCGCCAACCCCCTGTAAGTACAGAGTCTACAATCAAGCTGTTAACAAAGTCATTTTGTGGTGTGTGATGTGTTCTGTTAGGAGACAACTGGGATGCATCATACGACAGCAGACGGCCCCTCAGGAGGGACCGCAGGGCTCGTATCACTCATGTTCATCAGATGATTATTGTTTGAGAATCTGGTGAATCTTTCAAGTCTTTCTCTCCTGCAGCCTGACAGGATGCCGACAAAACATCTCGCGTTCCTCGTGTCTGAACGAGCGAAGGTACAGGAATAAATAAAATATACAGGATCTCAAGATTAGTGAGACTCTTCAGGAACTGGACTCTCACCAAGTCTCACTTTTCCCTGTTTTTGTGTGTTTCCTCTGTGTTGTGTTTTGAGGCTTGACTGACTGGCAGGTCTGAGCTCTCACACTTGTAAAGGTTACCGAGAGTTTTAAAACTGCCAAGTCGATTTCAAAAAAGTAGACGTCTGTCAAAAAGACTGGCTTCTATATACTCGTCAAAAACACACAGAGAAGCACACACTGAGACGTTTACTCAAACACACACACGTCTGTTATTTCCTCCGCGTGTCAGCTCTGTATTTTAAAGCAGGATGCTGACGTTCAGGACATCACAAGCTGTGAGCTGTAGCATCAATGCAGATTTAATAATAGTAAGTTATAAGGTGCAGATGGTTGAAGGAGCAGGGAACGAAAAAATGTCTGTAAAAAAAAGCATAACTGTTGAAACCCCCCCTGTGCACAGACCCCTTGTGTGCTGGTTCCATCCCCGGGATAAAGGGGCTCTCGGTTTATCTTAGAGGAAACAATGTTGATGCCGATGCTGTAAATCTGCCCTCGGGTGTTAAAGGCTGGAGTTTTGGAACACACCCTGTTTGTTTAGGCTTTTGCTCTCAGACTGGTTTTATTTTTTTGGTAGACGACAGTTGTTAACCAGGAAAAGCAACATAATCTCCTCCTCCAGGAAAAAGCAACTTAATACAGCCAAGATGTGCAAGTACAGAAGGAGTTCACGCCGATTTATGTCTTGTGTCAACTTCAAACTAGACCCAAACATAAAACTGCAGAAAGTTTTGTTAAAACTAGGGTTGGTGATCCTGGAAAATGAAGCAAGAGCAGGCTTCACTTTCATTACATCCCACTTGCTCCCATCCGCCTTCACGCCTCCAAAAACACATGAACACTGCCTGACAACTGCTAGAAGCCGACTTTAACGTGAGTCGCTCGCCAACTACGAACAGTTCTGATTTTGTGTAAACCTGCAAACAATCAACAAACACTGATGAAAACAATCCTTGACGGAGGTTGATCGACATGTGCAGATTTACTAAAGCTGGACACAGGAGAGTCAGACACAAAGCACTTCTTATACATTTAAAACACCCAGAATTATGTTTGCAAACTCGTTTTATTCATGTAAATTAAAACATTTTCTACATTAAAAAAAATCCTGCATGCATACTACAGAACGGAAACGTAGATCTGCCAGGTCTCACCAGATTTCACCATGAACAATGTCACATATACTGCAGTAAAGTGCAAAGTGTACAGTTTACGAGTTATGATCCCTGTCGACGTCTGACCTACTACAATTTAAGTTCTGTTTGTTTCTCACCACAAGTGTGTTTCCTTGACACCTAAAAACATCAGTAACTTGAAACCTATGGCAGGAATATGTATCGCATCCCTGTATGAGGGATTCAGACTGCTCCATAGCACCCCTAGTGGTCAGAAACTTGACAGGGTCACTTTAAAAGATGACATTTCTTTTAATCTAAGCAGTGAGCATGACATTAAAAATGAACTGCAGAGTTTTCCAGTTGATTTGTTTACATTCATTTCTTTTAAAATAACCCCGACCGAGCTACAAAGACTGAATCATAAACCTTTAGAAAACTCCTTTAAAAAAAACACACACAAGGAAATCCTACTACTGTGTTAGTACAAACACTTCTCTGACATTTGAACCTGGGATTTCTTCCACATTCTGGTCAGGTTATTTCTTTCTATCCCAACAGGAAATAAACGTTATTTAAAGCCCACGTTGCTCTGTCTTAGGAACAAAACCACTCCAGTTCATCTTTAACAGCATCAACTGGCCTTTAGCTTTTGTAACACATCATGAGAAAATACTGAATAAATAATTCCCACATTATACAAAGCAAAAACCAGGCTGAACTGCTGCAGTCTGAAGGGAGTTATGACAACATTGATAAGGAACTAACAAATACAGGCTTTTGTGGTGAACATTTGCTGAACTTCAGGTCACACAAAAAAAATTTAAACCTTCATGCTGCAACGTGTTGGGCGGATTGAAATGGAATCAAGAGGACAGTGAGATGACGGTTACATTTGATTTTGTTATACACAAGAGGTCAATACACGTTTTCAGTTTGGGTTAAATTATCTGTAAGTCTTTGTTTATGTAGAATCTCTGGTTGTTTTAATCTAATTCCGTTTGTGTCCCAATTCAGGCGCCGATTGCATCACGGCAGACGAATGCGTCCCTCCCCCCCCCCCCCCAAGCAAAGAAGGCTCTAATTGGTGGATGACACCAACCTATCCCTCGATTCTTTGCACTTTTGAGATGAACTTTTTTTCAAAAAGCTTACACTTGTAATTACCAGGCTCCAATATAACTAAACAGTTAATGGTGCACATGCTAAAAAAAACAAGGGGCATTGAAACTCTCGTCGGGCGGGACAAGATAATCTGACAATTACGGAAATCATCCGTAGACCAGATCATTATATTACGGTTTGACCTTCGCGGACTACGCGGCATTGGCAACAGCGATAAAGGCGGGATAAGGCGGTAACGCAAATTACGGAAACCCTCCGTAGGCGACACCGTTTCTTTTTAGTCTGACTGTCGCAGTCTGCACAGCCCGGGGAGGCCGCCTCCTGCATGGGCTGCGTACACCGCATCCTCGGCAGGGGGCGGCCCCTGAATTGGGACACTCTGTATCTTGTGGCATGTTAGGACTCGAACCTGTGAATAACTAACAGTTTTAGGTCACCATCTTTAAATGCATATTTGTCATGTTTCACAGTCCCAAAAATATATATTCATATTCATATATACATGTAATAAAGAAACACATAACGATGAGATGGTGATCCCAGTAGTTGTCTGCAGAGCGGAGATGCCTGGGACCCACTCAGTAACCATCACCGAGGTCAAAGCAGGCGACACAGAGATATTCTGAGGTTCATCACTGGCTGACAACAATCAGAGAGTGGAGCCGAAGCAAAGCGCTTAGAGCTGAATTTCACGACTCCATCGTCTGTGGCTTCAGAGCTTGAGCTTTTTCACAAGTGCTGCTAAGTTACGTTATATTAAAACCAAAAGCTGAATCCACGACAACATTTAACTGCACAACAGACAAGGAGCGGCTGTTTGATCCTGTGATTGTAGCAGTGCACCTCATGGTTTTAGTCTCTCGTCGGCCTGATACTACAAACGTATTATTATTATATTTACAAATTATTTGTACCAAATCACTTTGACATACATTTTTTGTTGTTGTTTTAGTTCCCTGTACAAATGCTCAGGGCTCCTTTGTAAACTACCCTTTCACTGCACTTTGCACGTCTCCCTGTACCTGCAGATTCAAATAGATAATTTAAAAACTAAGCTGAAGTCTCGTCGGGTGGTTCTTCTCCGTAGGTCGTTCTCTCGGCTCTAGAAGTTTTGCAGCTCAGGAATGTTCTTGTAAAGGTCAAGTGAAGCAGGGTTGGAGAAAGCCCCTCTCTGCGCCACCTCCCGGCCGGCGATCACCTGCTTCACAGCCACCTCCACCTTCTTCCCGCTGATGGTGTACTGCAGAGGGGAGAAGAAAAGAGCTGCCAGTCAAACCTTTTACAGCCGTGATCATCTGACAGGTTTGCTCCTATCTGATTTGCAGTGTGTTCTTACAGGAATGTCTCGGGTCTCCAGCAGCAGCGCGGGGACGTGTCGGGCAGACAAAGCTTTTCTGATGGCTCCCCTAATCCTCGCCGCCAACTCAGGACAGAAGGGCTTTCCAGGAGCCATCTTCAAGAACAAAATAACTCGCTCTTCTCCGTCTGCGCTGTACTGAGGAACGCACAGACTGTCTGACACTTCCTCAAAAGCTTCCACTACAAAAGGAGAATAAAACAAAATAGAGGAGAAGAGCAGATGAGAGGCAAAGAGAGAAGAGGAGGTGCTCAACAAACTTTAAAAATAGGTAATGGGACATCAACACAAAGAGCATCATGAGTCACCCTCCTCCGCTGCAACGTTCAAGACTCACCGATGTTGTAGAGCTCCGAGCTGCCAAATCGGACTCCGTTGGGGTTCAGCGTTCCGTCGCTGCAGAAAAGCACGAGTTCAACATTCAAAACTCTAGTGTCTGTCATTTCAATGCAGCAGCACACAGGAAGTAATCCAGTTTCTGTGAGCTGGTTTTTCATTCTCTCTTTATTCAGTTCTAAAACATTGTGGATTTTGTCTCAGTACGTTTCTTTTTCTGTGCGTTCAGTTCATCTCCCTTTACCTTGAAAGAACTGAATATTTGTGTGTGTTATAAAGCAAAATTATACTGTGCAATAAAACATATATACACCAACTCTCTTAATTAATGAATCACTTTAAACTACAGTTATAAAACACACACTACTCCACCCTGATTAGAACAGTGAATATCTGACCTTCTGCCCAGCATCACGACGCCTCCTGTCTTTGGGTTGATCTTACAGTAATCTCCATGAGCCCATACACCTGAAGAGAAAGAGCATTACTGAGATTAATACAACATTTTAAATTTTCCTGGAAATTGGTCATGGAAAAATGCACAACACAGAATAAAATATTGTTTGCAGTAGAAGAAAAGTAGGAAAAAAAAGTATGGTTTGAGTAATAATTATTACAGGGCAATTGCACGGTGCTGCATTATATCATTGTAGATTTTTCTACATGTGTACTAGAGTGTGGGTAAATGATAGTGTTTGTCAGGTTTGGGTTGGGCTCAGCTAATTTTCTCTCAGGCTCGATGGGGTTCAGACAGAAAATTGCCGCCCGAGCTGCACTCTGATGTGTACTGCATATGAGGGTGTAATTACATGATGTTTGTGTACTTACCAGGGTAAGAAGAAAAGTATGCTTTGTGGTACTTGCTCCCATTCTCGTCATTCCAGAAGTGTGTTGGCTGACAGGGGATCGGCTTCAGGCAGACAAGCTCCCCGCTTTCTCCCCATACAGGCTTACCTGTACCCACACACACAGAGGAGTGAAACAAAGTTAGAGGTTTGACACACACACACCTGAACACAAATCCAACACAAAACACACACTCCAACAGTATAAATGACTCTGAGATAAAAAACAGAAAAAAAGTCACCAGGTAATGTGTCCCACACTCAGAGAACCTGATACACTTCAATGTGAGGTTTCACAAAGCCCTCGCCTCCTCCCTCAGGACGGTGTTATAGGCTTAGAGACCAACTAAAACAATCCCGTGCTCTTCCTACAAAACTGCCTTTAAATGATCCCTCAATCCACTCTCCTGTGAGGTGGTGGAGCCGTGCCAGTGCAGCCAGCAGCAGGGATTGGGAGCTGGGGAACAAGGGACTCAAATCAATGAGAAAACATAGAGGTGCTTTGAGGACTCCCAGCAAGTTGGGAAAAAAATAATCACTCTATTTTTTTGTTTGGACTGTTAATGAAAAAAAGTGTTTACCTGTATTTATCCAGGAAAAGTTCACTAATTACAATTTTTCAGCTCAGATTCATGCCAACACATACGGGTACATGCCCATATGGGAGCAACCAAGTAGAACCACAGTCCTGTTGTGGTGGCTACCGAGCAGCTCCTGAAGCAGATGGAAAGTTTGCTCAATGGCACATTAGCGGGTTCTTTAATGTGTTTGTGATTAATTTTCCTCATTAATATTTTCTGGATCCCTCGTCAACCGGCAAATTTGTAAAAACCACAGTGTGATTCCTGGACTTTGTTGTTGATGACAGCTAGAGCGTTCTGGTTTAAATAGAAAGCAACTACAATTACCAGGCTGAAACCAGAGCATCTTCAGTCTACATATGAGGCCACCATGATTTTTGACCTTTGACCAAAGACATTTTACAGTTCATCTTTGAGTCCAAGTGACAACTGGTTAAAGTTTGAAGAAATTCCCTAAAAGCAGACTTGAGATGTCATGTTCAAGAGGCCATTCACATGAATTGAGAGGTCACTGTGACCTTGACCTTTGACAACCTAAATTCAATCAGTTTATCTGAAGGTCCAAGCGAATATTTGAGCCAATTTTGAAAGTATTATCTCGAGGTGTTGAGAAGATTACACATTCACAAGGCCAAAAAGGGTTTTGTGAGGTCACAATGACCTTGACCTTTGAGCTCCAACCACTAAACTGAAGAAATCAAGGTGATCCTGAGATGGTATGTGTTCACAATACCAAAACGTGTTCAGTTCCTCCTTTAGTCCAACTGAACATTTGTACCAAATTTGAAGAAATTCAAGTTCACAAGAACTGGACGAACAACCTGGGAACATTCTGCCTCCGGCCGCTGGCTGTCACTGGCGCAGAGGAATAAAACAAACAGTGTCATATTTGTAAGAAATTCACAACACACACACACACACTCTCTCACCATCAAGGCTCCAGGCTTCCACAGGCATGCCGAGGTTTCGTGCTTGGATCTCGCCCCGATACACTGGAACTGTTGGGTTCTGACCCATGAAACATGACACTATGTCAGTGCCGCCTGAAAAGAAACGAGAGAGAAAAACAGTCACACACCGAGGGACAGATTTAGATGGTTCACAGACGGAAATAAAAAACCTCCCTTCAAGTTATTGTGTGCAGTTTTCATTTTAAAAAGAGGAAAAAAAGAAATCTGAATGTTGAGTTAGATACATTTTATGCTGACCGTGAATCACATAAAGACGTAAAGTGAAATATGTTCCTCGCAGTGACAAACCCTCAGAGAATTACCACCTGACTCTGCTGCTCTACAGACAGTTTGGCTTCAATTAGTTCCTGGTTATTTTTTGGCACCAGGCACTCACATACTTTTCTTAGCAGACGACTAAAGAAGAGCTAAAAGGAAACAGTTGGCTAATAACGTGATAACCAACTAATCAAATGACCACATTTCACACGCTCATAGATATCAGTCACTTAAATACACCTGATTTTTCAACTAGATCAATAATTCATTCTCTGGGAAAATGTTGAAAAATGTTGAAAAATGTCTTTTCTTGCAATGTTTTGTGTAATCTTGCCTGACAGGGGTGAAAACATAACCTCCTTGGTGGTGGTAAGTGTTTCAGTGCTGATATATATAAAATATATATGATATCATGTCAGAGCTTCATATCTGCCAGGGGAGTTCATGTGGTCAAAACAATAGTTTGTCTAACTTTATATCTTCAGAGGCAAAGACTGAGAACGATCCTTCAATCCCGGGCAACTCTGTTTCTGGAGGGACCAGTAAGACTTCCATTTCTTTTTCTTCTATAGTTTAATGCTGTCTCAAATTCCTGCAACGGGTCTGAAGGCCCAAACTATCCAAAAATAGGGTTTTCACACTGCAAACGAGCTGAACAAGGGATCAGTGTGATCTGGACCGAGACGTCTCTTTTGGGCGGACTACATTTTGCTACGTTGTCCAGGAGGCATCTTTCACGCCTGTTATTTTTGTTTGGATTAAACGAAAAGTCAGAAGGTCCAGACAAAATAAGAAAGCACCTGACGTTCCTCACGTCCCGAGTTCCACAGAAATACATCTGAAACTGAAAACATGTACTTCCTGTTTTGTTAAGTTCAAGTTAAAATACCTGGAATTAACTGTACTGCAATGTACAGGAGCGAACCCGAGTTTGGTTTCCAAGCAACATGTCAGTGACACCTAGAGACATTACTAAACTTAGTGTCAGTATCAATCTGGTATTCAGGCGCCACAAAGTGGCAGATTTAGCGCCCTGCTCCACCTCCATTGACCCATATAGGAGTTCTACTCTGCTGTAGCACATTCCTAAAATTGTCTCTCACACTCTCTCACACACACACACACACACACACACACACACACACACACACACACACACACACACACACACACACACACACACACACACACACACACACACACACACACACACACACACACACACACACACACACACACACACTTCCTCTGCTGCAATATCCATTCGTCTCTTTCTACCTTCCAATCATTTACTATTTCTGACGCGTTCGATTCATCTCCCCTCCCATTGTTCCTTCTCTATCTCCCCGTTTCGCTCCCTCCGTGTATCACAGACTCCATCCATCCATCTTGTTCGCTTCCTTTCAACCGCTTTCTCCCCCTCCGCTGCTCCCTCCTTCCCTCGCGCTTTTCTTTCTGTTCTTTACACTCGTTCTCTCTCTTGTTTCTCTCTTTGCCAGGTTCTTCATTGAGCTTTAATTGGCTCCCAGGAGGAAGTGGAAACTTTGTCTTCTGATTAAACACACACACACACACACACACACCTATAGCAGGAAGAGGAGGCATTATTTTATCATCACGCCGACTTTAATGGGTGAGTACACACACACACACACACACACACACACACACACACGCACACACACGCACACACACGCACACACGCACACATGCACGCACACACACAAGTATATTTGAAGCCACTGTTGCCTTGTTGAGATGCCTTCCATCAGCAGCCATTAAGTGTGCATGTGTGTGTGAATGCACAAGAGGGTAACTTGTCACACTGGTCTCATGTTTCTAAGAGCAACCTGAGCGGTGAGGAACAAGATTTTTAAAACTTTATTAAACTAAAGTCTGGGGTCAAACAAAATCACCAAGTGAGACAAAAAGGCAACCAGCTCAACACAGGCAGGCACACAAAGGCACGGAGAACGGAACGACACGGAAAAAGACAAGGGTTCTTTTATTTTTTCAGAAGAAGAGAAGAGAAGAGAAGAGAAGAGAAGAGAGGAGAGGAGAGGAGAGGAGAGAAGAGGAGAGAGGAGAGGAGAGGAGAGGAGAGGAGAGGAGGAGGAGAGAGCTGACATATGGGCAGTCAGATGGAGGTATATTACAATGGGGGGAATCCAACAGTGAAAGTGTTAAAATCCCCCAATGGGAAACAACGGGTGTCAAAAATCCCTGCTGACAGGATAACACACACAGACAGACACACACACGCACACACACACAAAAGTAATTTGTAATAAACACAAGATTAAAACACAGACATATTCCCACTCGAGCACACGTCTGCAGACATGTTTACACAGAGACTCAATCACACAGGGTGCAATCGGCAAATGGGCCCATCACATATGTCACTGTGGCCACCAGTCACACACATATGCTGTAAATCCAATGAACACACACACACACACACACACACACACACACACAAGCAGCGTGTTAACCTCGGGGGTCAAGGTTTGGGCGGTTGGCAGCCAACAGGGCTGCAACCTGCTGGTGCCCTTGGTGAGAGGGAGGAAACTGACGGGGGCAGGATATGCTGTTCTGACACACTGACACACACACACACACACTGACACACACACACACACACACACACACACACACACACACACACACACACACACACACACTGACACACACACACACACACACACACTGACACACACACACACACACACACACACACACACACTCAAAGAAATGTGTCTCAAAACAATAAAACCCTATTAAGTACAATTTGAGTTAAACAAGGTTTTGGCCGCTCTTCCATTCACTTATGATAGAACTGTCCTCACCAGAGTATTTCAGTAATAACTGGACAGTTTGTGTAGTTATCACCTATTTTCTCCTCCAACTAGATTTGTTTTGTGTTCAGGCTTCACATTAGTGGTTTGAAGATGCTCAACATTAAACCCTTGACTGAAGCTACAAAATGATGATTCACAAGTGCTTTAAAACTCAGCTTGCTGTGAACTATTGAGTGTTTCACTCTGTTGAGTGAGAAGTGAATGGAGAGTGAGTGGAGGAGAGGTCACACACAGGTTTGGTCATTACCATAACAAACTTTCCTTGTTTGTGTCCAGTCTTTTCTACATGCATGTCACTGTGCGTGTGTAACAGTGCATTTGAAGCTAAATGCTATGTGCATTACAGCTGTGCTACCTTTGTTTTGGTGCAGCCAATGTGCAAGAGTGATGCTCCAAGCCGCTGCTCTGTGTGTGTGTGTGTGTGTGTGTGTGTGTGTGTGTGTGTGTGTGTGTGTGTGTGTGTGTGTGTGTGTGTGTGTGTGTGTGTGTGTGTGTGTGTGTGTCTTCAACTGTGTCTTCTAAATGTTAAATGTGTCAGGAAGCACTGAGAGGCAGATAGCATTCTAGGGCCCTGTCAACATTACAATGGACCGAGAGGGCCCCTGCAATTGTGTGCAAGTGTGTGGGTGTGTGGGTGTGTTGGCGTTGTGGGTGGCAAGGAAAATGTGCATTTCTATACAATCTATTTTACTGTGTCAGTCATAAACAGTGTTTGGAAAATGTTCTGTGAAAGATATGGCTCAGTCACCTGAGATGGAGCCCAGCAGCACGTTGCTCTTGATGCAGCGGTAGACGTAGTCGTAGCTCTGAGGTTTGAGAGGAGATCCGGTCGACAGGATGGTGTGGAGCGACTGGAGGTTGTGTGTTTCCGCTGAGGGACAAAGAGAAAAAAGAAAACAATGATGAATACACAAAAGGAAAGATGAATTAAATGGGTTTTATAGAGATGTGGTAGAGACTGTATGTAAAGATGAACGACATGTTTCCACTTTCTCTCACAATCCAGAAATGAAGCCAAAATATGTCGGATACGAATCACGTACTCTGTGACACACACATGCCCAAACCACCACAAGCCAATTACACCCTGCAAACTAATAAGCTTCCAGCAACCGACCCTCATCCCATAAACACGCACGCACGCACAGACACACAGATGCACAGACACACACAGACACACACACAGTGGGATCTTTTGCTACCCCCCCACCATGCCTCCAGGTGTCCTGGTCCAAATGTCAACCGAGGGAAAAGGGCCTCTCCGCTGGGGCAGCCAGTGAAGAAGCTCCCTCTACCCTCCCCAGTCCACTGGAGGCAGACACACACACACACAGACAAACACACACACACACACACACCTCTCCCTCTGCCATGCTTTCTCTAATAAGCATCCAAACGCACACACACAGTGCCAACTGGATCAAGTGGTTGGCTGACTGATGGGGGAGCAGCAGAGAGACAGAGACAGACAGGGAAAGAGCAAAGTTGTTGGGGTTTTTTGCGGGGGGGGGGGGTGTTCATATAAGAACAGAACTGGGAATGTGTTTAACTAATTTACAAGATGCGTGTGTGTGTGTGTGTGTGTCGTGCGCAGCCATTACTGTGAGCCAGGTACAGAAGTTGAAATACCATCGGAATAATTTGCTTGATGGATCAAATTTACACTCGATTAAGGATCGGAGCCTAAGAATTAAAAAAAAACCTGCTAAGTGCTTTGTTCGGTGGCAACACAGAACGTACCTTTACAAAAGAGCACGGCAATAATTCGAGCGTGCACGTCTAACGAGGCATTTTCTGTCACACAAACACTGAGGGGAGAGCGGCGTGTATGAAGGTTAGCAGGAAGGCTAATAAGCACTGGCACAACGCTGATTATGTGCAGAGACCTGGTTCCCTCCCTGGAGAGCTGTGACAGTAAAAGCAATTAGACGGGCCTATCCATGACTCACATGAATTATCCTAACAGCACTTTTATCCATTGGATTCAGTGTCAAACAGCAGAACACAGGGCAAACTGTTGATTCACACGGTAAATGGCATAAAGGACATTTAGAGTCAAACAGCATCACTTTAATAATCATTATCGCGTCCATCTGCTCTTATGGTTTCAGGTTCCACAGAGGAGATGTGTGTGTGTGTGTCTGTGTGTGTGTCTGTGTGTGTGAGAGAATGCATTTCTCTCTCTGACTTTCTGCTTGTTATTTGTGTGCGTCCATGTGCGTCTCTGGATGTCTGCTTGCACGCTCACGTAGGTGTGTACACGATTGGGTCTGTGACCATGACTCACCGGGTTTCAGGTTCTTCTCCTGCAGCACAGACAGCCACTTGGCCCCGGTGCCAAAGATGGTGATGCTGGAGAAGAGGAAAAGAAAGACTGATGAGACCAAAGAGTATTTTTAATATAAATATGAAGGATTTGTGAATCTCTATTTTCCAACAATAAAATGAACCCATAAGATGAAGCTGTTGTCTTTTATCTTTGGAAAAGAGACAGAATTTGCGTCAGTGTTGCCAACAATGACAGCCGATGTAAAAGTCCTCCTACATACATGTACTGTATTCTGCACAGTGACAGCAGAAAGAATAAACAACGGAACCCAATTAGAAAACTTTATGAATCATCCTCCCGGGTGGTTTTAATGTTGTTGCCAATTTTCATGGCAATCTGTTTATTTTTGAGAGACGGAGGAAGATGGGTGGATGGACGAACCGGATGACACAAACCTTCCCCAACATCTGAACCAGAAATTTCAAATACTGTCCAGTTTATTGAGTCTTTGGTGTCTCAGAGGCTTTTATTCTGAAGTTTGCAACTCGGAGTAAAAGTGAAGAATTTGGAAAAACACATGTCAACATCAGATCTTGGTTCATGCTATGGTAACTGGCCTATACTGACAGATACAAAGATCGTATACACCTGTATGAATATGATGGGATGTTATTATTCAACTGGTAGCAAAGCAGTTGAGACACTGATGGTGAAGCTTGAATGAAGGAGCTGATGCAAGTGAGACTCCAGAAATCACTCGGAACTGATGCAATGCTCCATTTGTTGCCCTGAATCTATGCATGACAAGGCACAATTTGAAGTTGTCTGTGTGCTGAATGCAGAAGTATAAAGAAAAGAAAAAGGACAACAGTTACTGAAGAGCCTTTGCCCTTAATCCCGTCTGCTCCAGTGGAGCTGCTCAGTATCCTGCTTGTACCAGGAAGTTCCCAGGAGACTGTGTCACTGTGTAAATGTAGAGCAACGTGATGCTGAAACACTGCCTGTGTGCTCAGTCAACCCTCCGTGGATAGATAAGGAAAACGAAGAGAGGGAGAAACTGATTGGAAATTGACTTTCAACCGAACAAACAGAAAAAAGAGTCAAACACAATAATGGCCAGTGTAGCATGAGGACAAAATGGCTCCTTTGTCAATGTTTCACCAGGAAATAATTCAAATGGAGAGTGTAGTGACAGGATGTGTGCACACAACAACGCTGAAATGAAATGATTTGGGAAGGTGCTTTCTTCTGTGAGGGGAAGTCACCCTGACAGCTGACAACAGATGGACAACATGTGGAAGACGAGAAGTGACAAAACGTCACTTCAGTGTTCCCCTGCACTTTTAATTTTAAAACAAAGGGCCTTTTAAAGTCTGCCTCTGTGAATGGGTGCGTTTGTCTCCGTCTGCGTCTTTTCCAGTTATTTCTGTTGACACTCAATCAATAAATTTGCCGCCTATCACTATGGTTACCGTGTCCGTCAGTCAAATATGAAAAAGAATCTGTCTCTGGGATACAAAACAACTGTCCAATGCTTGATTGGTCAATAACATGCAATTGGTTTGTGGTGAGAGATGTGATTTGCTCTCGGAGCCTCACATCGATTTGTGCTGATACAGGCTGCTCACAGGGTGAATGAAGCCGTTCCAATGAGTGAAAGGGTCAAAGGTCCCAAGAAGTAATATCTCACATGGAGCAAAGTGAATGATGCACGCAGCTCTGGGTCTATTCTGCCTCTGCATGCCTCACACTATCTCTCATTCCACCTGTTGAATGATCTTATCTCAAAATGTTATGTCATTTTCTATCTAATGTGTGTATAATGTGGATTAACCAGACTTGAACGTTGTTTCATTCATATTTTTGGTGAATTTAGTAAAGACGCGACAGATAAGTCGCTTTATCACAGTGATGCAACAATCTGCAATAAAATGTTTTATCTTTATCTTTTATCTATGAAGCTTCAAACTGTCTGGAGAGAATATTTAGATAAAACAATTGCAATGCTGCTTTAATGGTCTTTTATTTTGTTGATATAACAAAAATATTAACCAATCAAAAAGAAAAGAAAACTATGAAAACTTAGTTAGTAGACTGCCATTCTGTCAATTTGATTTCTAACTTTAAAAAGTCCTTAAGTCTCCACTATAGGGTGAGAAATATAATATATGTAATAAGCGTGTGATATATATTGTATGTAGACGTATATTTGTATAATATGTGTAGGTAGATAGGATCTATATCTGTTCTCCGTGTTCAGAGACAGATTCTGACACGACCGACGAGACGCATCAACTTATGGACCTCATTTGTCATTTGCACTCTCACACTGGCCCTCTTCATTCTATCCATCATGTCTGAACCCCCCATCCGCGCATCTGGATTTGTGTACCGGTGGCTGCCATGGAAACAGTCACTCCGCTCTGATTGGAGGCAGGTGGCCGGGTGTGGCAGCTAATTGGGTGTTTAGGATGGAGGGCAGAGGAGAAGCTGCGAGCGGCCGCCTGCGAGAGCGTGTGCAAATGTACCTGCGCGTGCGTCTCAAAGAAGACATGCTACTGGAAGCTGCTCGGTCAATAAGAGGCACTCGAAAGCAGATCAGACACTGAAGAGCTCTTCCTGGCAGTTATTACGTTAATGTGTCTCTGTGCAGGCTGGGATGTGGCGACCAAGGTCCCACTTGTCAGCGAGTGCTTTCTGAACGAATCTCACACTCGTCCTCCAGGAAGAATTGTAATTGCTTTCGTCTCAAGCAGGCACAGACCGACACTATACTGTTTGATGGCGTAATTGTTTTGCAGTATGAAGCACAAAACTGTGTATTTAATAAGTCAACACACACCTAATCCCTTAGTGTAGCTTGATTTAATTACTTTGTATACAAGAGGCAATGTTCAGTATGATAGAGTGTGTTTTTAGTACGATTGTTTTTCGAAAATGAAATGAATTTTCTCTCACCAAGAGGATTCTGCGGCTCTGCCCCCACTGTCCCTTCTCCCATGTGTGACTCAAATAACAGACATGTTAAGAGGGATTTTATTCTCTTTATCTTTCTTTCTGTCGTGTATTATTGTGAAGCTCTTTCCATTTTTTCCTCCTCCTCCTGCTACAATCTATCCCATTGGCAGACAATTTAAAAAAGACAGAGCAGATGTCAACATGTCTCAAAATGAATCGGGTCATTTTACTTGTTTCAATGTTTATCTAGCACTTCAAACAAGAATGGATGAACAAAGAGTTGTTTAGTTAGATCTGCAGTTTATAGCATCAAACATGAGGATTATTTTAAATTGTTGTGCCCACGTGTCTAAAACTGTAACTGAGCTGGCAACATGCGATCTGCTTAAACTGTATCTGTACATATCGCTCCAAGGAGAACAACCTGAGAATTGTGCTGGTCATTAGCCAAAAGACTAATCTGCTGAATGCTCTATTCAGCAGATGGTACGAGAGTAGAGGACGAATGTTTTCAATCATATCGGCCCCACACACAATTGACAAAGGATGGAAAAGACGACAAGAAGTTCCTCAGAGAAAACAGAGCAGCGCCTGAAGTCTCACACATACACGGAACCTGTCAGGACTATAAATGCTGTAACCTTTAGCTCGTTTCACTGAGGAATACTGCAGAGTTTGTCTCCACCGTGGCCTTGTCTCAATATATCTGCTTTTCCTGCATGACACAGGTTGGTTAGTGAATTTGATAATAAAATATATGAAGCTCACAGTCTCTATCAGTTTTATTGATATTGACATCCATGTTACTGGATTACCTTGTTGTTAAACATTATGTGATTCTATATTTTTCAAAGAGAAGTTTAAGCTTGTCCAGATTTATTGGGTTTATTCTTTTTAGTGGAAATAAAACAGTGGACTTATTAACTGTGGTGATCCAGCATTCTGCACAAGATACTAACTGCTATACTTTAGGTTTAGATGAAGAAAGTTTACTGTGGCTCACTTTTCTTTAGACAGGAATCTACTGAATAACTAAACATAAACACACATCTCCTGAGACAGTCACGGTGCAAATCTGCAATCATCCATTACAACAAATACAAAGTTCTTTGTGTAAAATTGTCCATCCGTCTCCATTATTGAAAATGTCATCTTTCAAAAACATCTATTAAAGGGGATTTAAAACTGTAAATGTCACTTAATCAGGGAGATGTGGAAATAAAGCAGTTATTTACAACCGCACAACTAACACAATTCGAGGCAACAGGGGAAGCATCAGTTTAGGTTTAAAGGCTTTTGCACAGCAATCTCACTACATTGTCTGAATCTAAGTGGCACAAGTGCATCTAGGGTGTGTCCAAATACACTGCTGGTATTTTAATGGTGCAAAAAAGGTCGCAATGCCAGGAGCGTGGTCTGAAAAGATTGTACTACAGTGGGTGGAACATGCAATAAACCAATCAGAGTGGACACGGATCCCCACAAATCAATCACACACTACACACAACCTTTAGGGATTCAGTATCTTGCCCATGGACACTTAGATATAGAATAGGGGAGACTGGGATCGAACCCCCGACCTTCTGGTTAGTGGACGACCCACTAAACCTCCTGAGCAATACTACTATGTTCATAATGTTCCTCACTCGCAAAACACTGAACAATCAACATCAAACCCCGTTTCTGATGGTTAATCTCTCTCTGTGGCAACAATGCACCCGACCACACCTCACACGTCCGGAGATGCTCATGGGCACGAGAGCAGTTGCGAGTTTTAACTATGAATCAGTAGAGTGCATCACCTCAGGTATGCCCGACAGTCTTCTTAAATACAAGCAGCACTAAATTTCACACACTTGTGGATAACAGTTCTTTTCATTTATTATTCCCTGGGAAAGTTCCTCCCGACACAAACTTCCACCAAGTTTCATGGTAATCTGTTTAGTTATATTTGTGTAATCTAGTTTATATATCTAAACAAACAGGGGTTAAAAACACAATTAATATGAAACCAGGTATTTGTCTGTTAATCGCTTTCTGTGCCAACAACGCACTTGACCACATGTCGTTATAAGACCTACACAGCCATGGGTGCTCAGAACGCCAGAGTTGTAATTGAGAAAACAACTGCATCAGTGAGAAACTAGCAAAGACACTTTACGTTTTGCTTGGCGCCACTTTGTGCCTCGTGTACGATCGGGCGCCAACACTGACAGATTTACCCGATTTAAAACGTCCACGCTTAGATGAGGGTGCAAAAAAAGCCTCATGTCAGCCTCTCCCACGGGGCGGGGGGGTTCCACACAGACTGTGTCTGAGGTGGCAACATCAGCTCTTAATTGGTTCAAAACTCTTCCCACAGTTTAAAAGGTTCCATCTGTCTTTCTGTCACGCTGGCAGCTCCCCACTCAACTCCTCCATGTGGGTAATTATGCTAACAGTATTCTAACCTTATTCACTCCATTTCGGGGGGGGGGGGGGGGCAAATGAGCAGCGAGGTTGAAAGACGAGGACGTTTACCTCATCCAAGCTGCTACACGCCAAACAGTGCTGTTGATATTAACCAACCATAAAGCTTCAGGGAGTCGTTTAATACCTTCTCTATTCGTGACAAAGAACCAATCATAGTTTAAAGATCTGAGTATATTTGGTATTAATAATGTCTGCTACAATAGTGAAAGGAGCTCATTAGGTTTTTGGATCTACAAATCCTGCTCCTGGTTTCTGCAGTATAAGTACTTTTTCTTGGCACTTTCAGTCCATAGCTTCCACTCCTCCCCATCTGTGTCAGTTTTTTCTCCCCATTACTCCCTTCCTTGCTGAAGGCAATATGCCATCTCCCCTGCACTGAATATGTGTCTGGGGTATAACTGTCTCTAAGCGTCTTACTTTTGCTGACCACACTGCAGTTTAAAAAAAAGAAAATACCTAGTTAAACCAAAGGTAGACAAGTGTCCTCGGTAACACACTCACAGTCACAGGCTGCTCCGTGTTAGACCATCTCTGGATGTTTTAGGGACACATCAGGTGCAGTGTTTACCGGGGTGAAGATTTCACCCCCCACACTCTAGTATTTGTGAGATGACAAATAAATTAATGTTCCTACCAACTGGGTTTTCGAATTTAAAGCCAAACTTAGTGTTTTTGGTAAATACAACACGTCCATCCGTTCTTCCATTGTCTTGTCACGGAGAAAACTCATTTTGGCCAAGTGGGGTTTTCCAGACGTCCCTCTCCCCAGCCACCTCACCAGCTCTACCTGGGGGATTCCGTGGCGTTCCCAGGCTTGATGGGATAAGTTGTCCCTCCAGCAAGTTCTGAGTCTACCCCGGGGTCTACTCCCAGTTGGGCATAACAAGTAACCCTCCAATGGAAGGCACCCAGGAGGCATCCTGACTGAACGCCCAGACCACCTCCACTGTCCCCCGTTGACGTTAAGGAGCAGCCGTTCTCCCTCTGGATGTCTGAACTCCTCCCCCTGTCTCTAAAACTCATTTTGTTTCGCTTGTATTTGCGATCTGTTGTGTTCTTAAAACTTTGTAGCGGGAGGTTGTTAAAGAACTGGCAGGTCATCTTCATGTGTTACTTCAGTTAACAGGATATTTTACTGATCCTGTATTCTCCAGCTAATGTCTTTAAAAACTTTCCTCATCATTTTTTAAAAAGGTATCTGGCTACGCTTCAGAAAGCCACGGAAATTAACTGCATAAATAAATATTTTCACGTATTAAGAGGGACGCCCTGATTTGAAAAGGTCTTAAGAGAAGAAACTACTGGTTGAACTGGCCCATCATAGCACTACTGATGCTTTGGAGGTTAATTATGCACAATATTCTATGATGTATCTGAGCTTACCACCCTGCAAAACTGACATTTTAATTGGAAACGCTCGGGGCGTATTGAGAACATATAAACTTTCACAAATTCAAATACACAAGTGCACAATGAGAAAAAAAAACATATTTGCTCACCATCCTCTCTATTAAATCTGAGCCAATTAACTGCACCCAGCACTCAGTTGTATCCTTGACCATTTCAGCTTCTCTCTCTCTCTCTCTCCGTCTTCACGAGACAATAAAAGAGGATCAATACTGGGTTTAACATCTGCTGTTTATGGTGGTGATGGTGTTGGAGGAGGGGGGGGGTGTATCAGGACCTTTACCACGATAGAGGATCTGCTGTTAATATCGTCTGTGCTATTTTGGATCTGAACCAACAGTGTGTGAAAATAGGAAGAGGGGTTACAGGTTATTTAGGTGGGTCTATACAGTATCTTCTCTATCGTCAGTCGGAATTCATCAAATTAAATAAGAGCTTCTGTCTCGCAGATGGATTTGTGTTGTTTTACAGCGTCAACAACCTCTGGATTAGATGGAAAACTTAAGGTCTGACTGTCTTGCAGTTTGATTTGGGTTTTCACCATCTCCATCAATCTTCAATAACAACGGCCTCAGGGGACGACTGACCCTGCTGACTTTAAACAGCCCGCTCAGCTGAGCACTTTCAAAATGACAGGAGGGTGCAGCTCAGCTGTAATAATCGATGAGCAGGTCGGGAGGGGCTTTTGTACGTCTGAAATATGAGACTGATTTATGTTGATTAATGCTAAGTTATGTGAAACTTCATAGAGAGGTATGGTTTGTGTAAGTACAAAGGCATTCGCTATTTACAGTAAAACTCAAATAGCTGTTTTTGGTTTTCCTCCTTTTTCCTTGGGTTTCGTGTCCTTTTCAAATGATGCGCCCCTCGACGCTCTGATTTTAAATGAGCAGAGATAAATTAGTGGATAAACACGAAAAATAAATTACAGAATAATCCACCGCTCTGTTTTTAATGCACGTTATAACGAGCAGAAATCTTTATTCACGAGTCTGCTCATGTGAGCACGTGCGCAAGTTGTCAATTAAGCGAACACATCGTCGGTTCTGAGGTTAAAAAGAACAGGAATACGTCAACCTTTGCTACCACTCTCTTTCTGACTTCATCTTTGTTTTGGTTTATTTTTCTATATTCTCGATTTCTCTGTTTCTAATAAATTACTTATTAAAAAGGAAATCACAGGACCCAACTTGTTCTTAGACCTTGTGTGAGTTGAATCACTTATTGAAAATGCAGAATAGACTGGATGGACGACGTGACAGCTCGCAGAATGTGAAGCCAAACCATCTTGATCGCCCTCTGGTGGCTGGCTGCAGTACAGGTCAGAAACCCTGCCTCCTCCATGTAAGTGGATAGGACAAGGGCCAAACTACATAGCATGCCAAGGACTTCAAATTCTTTTTTCTCAAAGATGGTTTCTGTCATTTGAGGTAATTCTCATTACACTGATTATTTGGTCGCAAATGGTCGAGGGCGTGTCTCTGCTGGACCTCCCTACTGCCGCTGGACTCCATCATCACCACCGGGCAGAATGATGTCACAAGCCTATCCAGGATATATTGGCTTTATTTTTATTCAGCAGAAGAAGTGAAGAATCTTTATTTAAATTATATGCTATTAAAGCTATAATAATCATTGAAAGTATTTTCTGTAGAGAAATTGGATGAATTAGTTTTCTCCCCTCATTTCTGAGTTTGTTTTGAACGACAGGGAAACGTGGTTCGTCTTTAAAGAAGAAACACCGAAGCTGAAAATTACTGTAAATGAGTCTTACAGCTCCGCATTCTTCTGGAAAAGGAAAAGCCAATTTTAACAGCACTTATTTGTGGGGTTCAAAATAAAAAGCTTCCCATCAGTAAGCAATAAACAGCAGAGAAACCCAGTTACTCCCTTTTGGCAGCCCCACTTATTTCTTAGTGTTTGTGTGTCTGTGTGTGTGTGCGCACGCGTAACTCACCCCAGCTGGTCCGTCAGGTTCCACAGTACATCAGGTGTGGGCATCAGTGGTGAACCGTCGTACAAAACCACTGAGGCTCCCGTTGCCAGAGCCGACACCAGCCAGTTCCACATCATCCAGCCAGTCTATAAACACCACACATACAAACACAGTGGTCACCTTATGCGGCTCCTCTCACATCAACACACTGATACACGGTTGTGTTTCTCTTTAAGCTTCACGCTGAGCTGCAGCTTCCATCGCTCATATGTACAAACACTGGTGACATTCATTCTATTGCATTAAAACTGCACACAGTGCTAAGTGCTTGCTCCAAGTGGGAACTGTTGGGTTTCTCTAGAATATTGTAATGACTCATCCATACTGGGTAAAGTGCATTGAGATAATGTATTTTGTGAGTTAGATTTATACAAGTAGAATTGAATTTATATACGCTGAACTGAATATAGGGGCACTAATGCAATACCAGCTAGTGGTGAATTTCTCACTTAAGAAGCAACAGAAGATTCACCGTGTTTCAACAAACTGGTTTTAGCTTCTCAGTTGTGGGTGTTTGCTGCTTTTCTCTGTTTTCCACTATTGTAGATTTAATTCCCATAATTTTGGATTCACAGTCTGAGAAAACAAGTTATTCAAAGATGTTAAGTTCTGGTAACGTGTTATGGATATTTAAAAAATATTTCCAGCTCTAAATACATATTGATCATAAACTGATTTTATTCACAGGTTGAATAAACATGTAAAATAAGCACAATACGATTTTTTTCCCAAGTGGAGGTAACTTTTATTTATAATCTGAGAATTTCCTCATATGATGCCACGAATAAACATCCTACAATACAGCAACTGCAGCTTTAATTAACACAAAATGAGGTTCGGCTGAGAAAATCTGTTGTTTGTGCCAAAAATGTGAAAGATAATAATTTTCACATCAGTCGATATCGATAATTATCACAATAAATGTCACATTATTATTTATTTCACGTTTAAACACTGATGTTTGCTCCTGAGTGAAGGTTGTGGTTTTAGACAGCTTACATGCTTTACCTCCTCATCAAGCTTGCACAATGCATAATAAATAAGTCAATTATATTGTACTTTTGTTATATCATTATTAATGACAACAATAATGCGATAAATAGTGTTATAGTTTCATCGCCCAGCCTTACGTAAGTGTGTCTTAATGACCAGACTTATGATTTATTATAACCTGCAATATTAAACTTTATACCCCTGCAGATGGCTATAAGGAGATGGTAGAAGGGCAAAAGAACCAGGATTAGGAACCTTTGGTACCATTAGTGTTTCTCTTATTGTGAAAAGGTCGTGGACATACCGTAGTGTAGTAAATGATGACATCACTGCTGGTCATATTGCCGTGGATGATGTGTTCCTTCAAGTGTTGGATGAGCGTGCCCTGCAGAAACAGACAGAGATATATGAGAGTGTTAAAGTGACAGGGAACAGGTTTGACACACAGGACTCATCTTGAATAAAAGACACTTGTAAAACACTCAATCTTTAAATTATAAGGTTTTTTTCCAGACACATTTTCATGCTCCTTCATTCGGCTGCACAGGTGACGCCTTCTATCCACGGCATCAACACACAGAAGATCTCTATCCAACAAAAAGGGCAATTCAGGGTAAGTGTGGCTTCTCCCACAGTCACTAACCCATCACAGTTGGAAAGGTTGTTATTGGTGGTGTGGAGTATGAACTGTACGAGTGTGTGTGTGTTTGTGTGTGTGCTTAAATTTTGAGCCTACGTGTACTTTGCTGTTCACATAAACCGCTGGTCCGTGTACTTTGTGTGCACGTGTGTGCACATAATCTTTGGCAGGACTCAGCTGCCATGCCCGTCCACCGGTTTGTGCCATCGCGCTGCTGACAGCATGTTAACAGAGCCGTAACAAAGCAGAAAGCACAACGGCGCCGCGGCTAATTGGTGGAGCCAGAGAGGACCGCCAGTGCCACAATGTGAAATGTTTTCACCGACGCATTACTGTCCAATTATCTGCAGCATGGGGAGAAGGATGGGTCACAAAAAAAAGAAAGAGATGGAGAAAGACGATAAGGGAGGGAGGAAAGAAAAGGAATATAAAATACAAGGATAGGAAGGAAGAACGAAAGAGACGATAGGGGAGAAAAGAAATCAAGAAGGGAAATGAACCTAATGAGCGTCTGAAACGAGGACTCAGTGGGATGAAAGGGAGAAAACACATGCAAGTTGAGACAGAACATGAATGTGAAAGAAGGTTGAGAGGGTGAAAGAAGGAATGAAGGGAAAAAGGAGGCAGAACGACTGCTTTGTGGAAACGTGTGAATGCATCTGTTTATGTGTGTTAACCTGTTTTTGAACGTCGAGTGCCTTAGCCTTCAAAGTGCAGTGGTCCTTTTGAAATCACACATTCATCCAACACTCTACCGCACTCAGATGTGACATGTAGCAGAGGGGGGGAGAGAGAGACTGTCATTCATATCCCCCCCTTCCTCTGAGAGAGAATAACTTTCAGGGACCTGCGGATGGAGGTCTGCTGCCATCTTGTGGTGGAGAGTCATTTAAAGTGAAAGGCTGAGTAGTGATACTGGGAATGATTTTAATAACCTGTTGGTTTTATCTGATTCAGTCCCCTTTCAAAAAGAGGAATTATACAAACAGACGTATGATAGAATCTGGATGAGCAGAGATCCAACGACAGCTGTCACAACATCAAATCAAAAAATCGACCCGGAAAATCGGCGTTCTTCGTATGTGAAAAACCAAACACCGAAAAATGTCCGCACTTAATTTTTTCAGACATTCTCTGGAGTTCATGTCTGAAAACAGTATAAGAGTGTCACCTTCTGTTTATGGGTATTAATATAAATGGTGTGCCCTGCAAATCAAACTGTAAATATGGGCCAACTCTGCAGAGACAGATGTGACCAGAATGTGCGTGTGTGTGTGTGTGTGTGTGTGTGTGTGTGTGTGTGTGTGTGTGTGTGTGTGTGTGTGTGTGTGTGTGTGTGTGTGTGTGTGTGTGTGTGTGTGTGTGAAACAGCTGGGGTCTGACTAACACTTATGGGTCAGTAAGAAATCTTATTTTTGTATTTACCGTTACACAAATACAAACTAGAACACAGGACAACCCATGGGCCAACTAGTTTGTTTTTTCTCGGATGTGAGATGCACCATTTTCGGTGTAGTTTGGCTTCAGAGCCATTAAAGAGTTCACAGTGGGGACATTCAGCTTGTTTATGGACCCAGGGACTCCACTTCCTTCCCTCCTTCAATTAAACTATCACACAGATATTGAACGGAGACAAAATCTACCCACTTCCAGGAAAGAGCAGCCTTTTAACATGTCAGAGAAATTTACGTCAGAGGACTGGGGAGATTAAAACCGGAGCGATTCAAGGTAGCTAAATGGAAGTAAACAGGCAAAGTCTCCAAAGAACCTCAAATCTACAACAACAGGGGCTCATCTCTGATTAACAGTTATATGCTACTTCACTTAGAGAGAAAATAACGTGAAAGGGCTTTAACTAACACTGAGGTGTGAACCCTAAAGTGGAAAGTAGGACGCACTGACATCTCTCGCTATGGGAGGAGGTAACGCAGGAAAGTCTTGCACAATTTTGAGAAAACGTGAGCAAAAGCAGCAGCAGTAGAGATGCTTTATATAAAGATGGACGACATGAGTGCTCTCAAATGTCTCCTTGATCTTGATCGCCACCTTGTGGCTGGCTGCCGTATATGAATCCCACCTCCTCTATGTTAGTGGAAGGGACATTTAAAAGTCAAAATACACGTTAAATGATTTTCTATCATTTAAGGTACTTTTTATCATACATGTTAAATGTTAATGTTTCTGGAAGGTTTGGTTTAAATTCGTTATTTGATTCTTTCGAAAACGGGGTGAAATGTCATGATTGACAGCTGAGACTGACACGTGATTGGTCGAGCGAGTGTACCGGTGAGACCTCGATACCACGGCTTCATCCCCTGAGTGCTACTGCGCAGACTCTGGTTCAAACTGCGCAAGATGGCGGCGTTCGTATCCGGGCTATTTGGGCGTCATGTCTGGATAGTGGGAGGAGGAGACACGTCGTCCATCTATATAAACAGTCTACGTCGAAAACCCTCAAATTTGAGATTTAATGACTTTAAAAGTAAATATATAATAAAAAAAACAGGCAAAGCAGCTTGGTTCTGTCCAACGTGATTTCTTTCAAATGGACATTATCCCAACTTTAAGTTAGGTTCTTCTTCTTTATTGAGATTTGATGGTGCTTTACCGCCATCTAATGGTGAGTGTGGACCAGTAAACGATCCGTTCTCAAACCCGTTCTGATTTGGCTCCGCACTCCGTCACTGGCACCGTCCCGGTGTCCTCTCTCCGACATCAGCTTCCTAACAGTCCCGACCATAAATCACGCTGCGCACGAACTGTGACTTAAAAACTTGTTTTTCTCCTTATTGGCACATGGTGGGATAAAACTTCTAAATTAGTGGTTTCATTTATTTTGCAATCAAGTTTATAACATCCAGCCAAATATTTCTGTGATCCAGCCAAATACTTTATCTCCCTGCTGCACACAGAGTTACTGACCAGCTCTGTGCGGTGGGTTTCTGCCGAGGAGCCATACAGCCATCTACCGACAATATCTAATCCAGCATCTACCACACAAGCCATGTTTAATGTTGATCTTAATTTTTTTATAGTATAGCCTCTGCTTATTTTAATAGCAGAAATGATCTACTCTCTGTGGTACTAGATAGTTAATACTAAATGAATGCTCCTTATTTAGACCCTGGTGTGTCTCTTTGTAAAGTAGAGGTTGGAGATCGATGTAATGTACTCATCAATTTAATTATATAGTCTAAAGTTGCTCACATAGGAGCTGATGTCCCCTCAACGAGAGCATAATATTATTAAATTCTGACATAACTCAAAACCTAATTTTATCTCAGGTGTATTTTATGTGGAGCGATGCAGAGTTTGTAAACTATGGGTTGATGAGAGCCAGTGTTTTTCTTACCCCAGCAGAATGCACCATGCATTTAGGAGCCCCTGTGGTTCCAGACGAGTACATGATGTACAGAGGATGATTGAACGGAAGCTGCTCAAACTCCAGCTGAGGAAACTGGTCGCCGTCCCCTCGTCCGGACGCCAAGAAATCGTCTATAAAAACACTGCGGAGACAGTCAAGAAAATGGCATTCATACAGAGCCGATATAGGAGAATAGATTATATTTCTGACCTGCTCTCTGTGATGTAAATAATAAAATCCTGAGAGCGTAGTTGTATCCACAGACACTCACCTGTTGGGGATCTTGGAGAGGTCAGTCTCGTGTTTGGAGCGAGCATAGGGGATAACAACCACTTTCTTCAGGTCAGGCAAACCTGGGGGTCAGAGAGGAAGAGAAGCTGAGTTAGTGGAAGTCACTGTAACTGGAGTAGATATTCCTGTGGAAGCAGATTCGTTCTGTGCAGCTTTCGTGCATCTGTTCTGCAATATTTCATCAATCCCTTGTAAAACAGTAAATCTACTTCTTCTTCTTGTGTTTTCTCTTTCCACTATTTAGCAGAAATTCCATTACAGCTTTACTTTACTCAGGCAAATGTTGTCACTCTTTAATGCTCCCTGTACATATTCTGGCCTCTATATATCGGATTTTACATCCATCAAAAGGAGAAACTAAATGTATTTGTTACTCAGGAGAATAAAATGAAAGTGCAGTTGGAGAAGAAACAAAAAAAATAAATAAAAAATAATAATTGTCAGTCTATTAGTAAATGTGGTTGACAACCTTTGACGACACTGATCAGCTTTTCCATGTGGTCGTGTGTTTTGCCGTTGTAAACCACGGCGGACACGGAGAAGATGAGTTTGGGCTGGATTTGAGAAAACCTGTCAAGGACACCCTGAAACAGGGAAAAGAGAGAGAGAGTGAAAACTGATGACAAGTAAAAAATATGAGCAAATAATTACAACAACAGAAAAGTCTCAAAGTTTCCTAAATCTCTCCAGGGAATGAGAGAATAAAAAGAATTTGACCGACATTCACAAGATTCCAATCTGCCAGATGGGGGCAGTAGCACAACAGAAACACACAGCGTGATGACAGAGGGACCATTGATGAAGGAGCTGCTGCAGGATGAAGTTATTCACGCTCACTCATACACGTCACACAATCCTTCCCTGTCCTGTTTCCCCCCACATATGATCAGTCACCACCACCTCATTCACTTCCTTTGTTTTTTTTGTATACGGGTCTGTTCTGCCACAACCATGACTCCACGAGTATGGAACAAGCCTTACATTGACTCCAAAGTCGACAGACGTGGAGCTCCAAACGGCTCCGATGCTGGCGGCGGCCAACATGGCCTCCACTGCATGGACACCATTGGGTAGGTAGCCTAGAGTCAGACGAGAGGAAAAAGGAAAACGTTAAAAAATTTCTACTAAAATCTACGATAGACATATGTATTTATACGTCTGGGTTTGTTTGTTCTGCAGATTTTTCTTGTAATCCGTAGAATGTTTATTAAGATGGACGACACATCTCCACACTTCCTCCAGCTGTGCAAAAATGAAGCCAAAACATCCCGGATACAGGAGCCACCATCTTGTGCTTTTGAGGTCATTTGGAGCCAGAGTCTGCACAGTAGTGATCATGGTTTAACGTTGCTCAAAAAGAATATCGGCCAATATGATATATGATATGACGACGTATTTAACAGAATAAACATTGCAGTGCATGTTTATTTTTTCTAAATTTAAGTTCTATATATTGGTTGTTTTTGTGTTTTCTTTCTATTCAAAGTTTTACAGGTTATAAGGGTTTGATGTTGACATCTTAAGAATCATTGACATTTATTTGAATATGTATAATCAGCCGAGAAAAATCCATATTGGCTCTCGTGTCATTTTCAATAATTTAAACAATTTGTTGTTTGCGTATTATCTCATGTTGCAACGGTGCCACAATTTATGTGACTGGTTGCACATTTGTATGAGTCACCAGTGCGACTGTGGTTGCACACACTATGTTTAATGACACACCCTTAAAAGAATATGCATTCCCCAGAGGATGAACAGTGACGTCTACAAGCTTGGTAACAGGGTGGAGGGCACGTCGAAGATGTCAAGACCAAGGAGAAGAGTGATGGAAGTGAAGAGTGCATGGAAAAGAGAATACATATGTGTGTGTGTGGACGAGTGTGTGCGCGTGCGTTGGGTTGGCTCATGTCCTACTATAAAGCTCGGCGGGCTTCATCAGCTAAGTGCTTATATATCTCCTGGATTACAGACACTGACACGACAATTAAGCTACGACCCAGAGGAAGAGGACGTCGCTGTCTGTCTCCCACACGAGTGAGGACACTCAATAACACACACACACACACACACACACACACACACACACACACACACACACACACACACACACACACACACACACACACACACACACACACACACACACACACACACACACACACACACACACACACACACACACGTAGATTTGTGTTTAGATATACATGTTATTTAAAGGAAACAGCTGATTATCTATCCCCTTCTCTCTCTCTCTCTCTGTTGTTTCTCTAGCTCGCTCCCCCTTTCTGTCCCTCCCTCCATGCGTCCCGTCTTTCTAATGAGATTCCTACAGAGCTTAAGTCATTTAGCTAATGGATTTCTCCTGCAGTGACATACATCTTTCTTCTGGGCTTTCATTCTTTCATCCTGGTCATTCCTGGAGAGTGGCTCAATATGAGCTCATGAGTGGCAGCCATAGATGTCAGTCCCACTGCTGCTTCAAAATAAAAAGGTATAGGAAACCGATATAGGAACGTATAAGAGCCACTGAATGAAGCTGCTTCCAGACAATGCACTGCACTCTGGGCATTTTCCTGAAGTTTTCAAGAGGGGCTGTATATGAGGACGCAAATGTCAGATGTTCCTGCAAGCCCCCCCCCCACCCCCAAGTAAAAAGACCACAAAAAAAAAAAAGAGCCCCAGTGAGAATAAAGCAAGAAACTGAAAATTCGTAGACGTGATGATTCATGACATTTCTAACATGCGATTGAAGTCTTAGGATGAAAAAGAGGTGTCACACGTAGAAGACATCGACAAAGACGTAAATTTGGAAACATAACAAGGTTTGAAAGCTTTCGGTGATGTGGGCGGAAGGCGGAGTATTTGTGAGGAAAACTAAAACGTGTGATTTGCAAGGGGAATGTTTTCATCATGTCCTCCCTCTTACGTGCTCGACCCAGACGCCAGACAGTCTCCTGCTGCGTTCTTCACATGTTCATAAAGAAAAGTGCCGAAAATATCCAAACCCAAGTTTCTGTTCGTTTTCCATAGTTCATGTTTGAAAACAGCTTTTTCAAACTTGTGAAGGATGTGAGAATGTTTCTTATAAATTGTGTTTGCATAGATTTTGATCCTTTCATGCATTTTCTGCCAGATTTCTGTGTCACTGAGGTGAATGTGTGAGCCGACAACTGATGTAGCTCAGATTTTCTTCTGAATTCAAATATATATTTTTAAATCCACTAATATTTTCTGTAATCTCTGAACTACTGTGCCTGTTATCTGTTCATTTATCCAGACATGAGAAAATATAAAACCAAAATGCTTGTTTAAATCCAGTGTGAGCAAAAACAGAACAAATTCCTCAAAGAATGAAAGTCACAGAAATCGGAGATGCTGCTGTTCGACAACCTCGGTGCAACTGAAGCCTCCGATACTGACAGAGCACAAACAGCTCAATACGCTTCTCTGCGTCACAGCTGGAGAAGTGGCACAGACAGAGGATGGAACAGAGAAGGGGACAGATAAGACTCATATGTCTGAGACCTGTCCTCACAACAAGCAACAAAGAACTATCTCATATGAAAAATCAACTCTTCTCCTTTTTTTGTGTGTGAAATAACCATGGAGGTTATGTTTTCGTCTGAGTTACGCAAAAACTACTCAATTTAAAAAGGTTTTGTGGATGTGTGGCATGACAGAATAATGCAGAATAATTCATGGATCTTGATTTAAAAAAAATTCAGACATGTTTAGGGGACTGATATTTATAAGTGTGTGCAATTTGGTGCAGATCCAAATAAAAATCTAGATCTACTGAATTTAAATGTGGTAAGAGTAAATTCTAGTGATTCTGATGCATTTAAGGAGACTTCATGATAATAGTCTTCATAATAAATAGATGAAATAAATGAATAAACAAATAAAACCTCTGTTTAGTCAGTAATCTTTGGTATGGGGGTGTCTTTTGTGATCAGAAAATTAAAATAAACATTTTCTTTTCAAGAGTCTGTTTGACAAATGATTCAGTTCAGAAGTCTGAGATACTTTTGTTTGACAACCCCAGAGTAACTTAACTCCTGATAACAGCTCAATATCCAGCAACAAGTGTGGCAGCGAGACAGAGATAAGTTTGACATTTGAATTATCTTTCTGTAAATGTACAGTTCCCAAATTGGCGTATGGAAATGTACACGACATTCAAGCTGTCGCTGTACTCGCTGCCCTGCTCAGTGTGAATGAGTGGGATGTGAATATGACTACTCTTTACTGTGCTGACTTGCAGAAAGACAAATATTAACTTTGAAAAAAGTAAACGCTGACATTCACACAGAGCCGACTTGTGTCAAGACAGCCAGTCCTCCTCCTCCTGAGTGCACACTGAACTAAAGGGAGAGAAAAGCCAATTTCCAACCTATTCTGCAACAGGCTACCAATAAAAGGACTGGATGATGAAGAGGTCAGGAGAGGAGCAGGTATGATTGTAGTTTTACCAGCACACAGGAAATGCTGGGCCTCCAAGTGTCTATGGTTAAAAAGGTTATATGAAATATATAATTACATAAAATGCCACCCCTGTTATTCCATACACTGTGGTTTACCCCCAACGAGACAGAGAGCAAGAAATCTGAGACTCACCTACAACCCTGTCTCCAGGCTGGACGCCCATCTTCCTCATGGCTGCAGCGAACACTGCCACGTCACGCCTCAGCTCCCCAAACGTCACCTTCACGATCTCGTCATTTGACTCCCCTGAAAGACGGACACAGAGAGAGAGGGAGACACAGAAGCAGAGATAAATACATACATCTCATGAAATTATTCCGTTAACCGTAGATATCTAGATATGTTTTGATTGGTTTGGACGTTTTAGATTTTGTTTACCACTTTGTAAATAGTGTTTGTGACACTGCAAATGAATTTTAAAACCACGGCGAAGACAAAAGAAAACCAGGGAGACACAAACAGAGACAGACTGTGTGGAGGGACAGAAGCCACAGGCAGCAACAGTCCCATTGTCTCTGTAAGCAACGGTTAGCTGAGATTCAAAGAGGCTCTACAGCATTGTGACAAATGGGCCATCCCATAATTACATTCCAGCTCCTGAGGTAGATTGTGTGCAGGAGCTCACTCTCCCTTATACAAGCATCTTGCAATGATGAAGGGTCCTCCCTGTCCATTAGTATGTGACAGCCAGAGTTAGAGCAGGAAGCAGCAGTTGTGATAACAAAGAGACGTATGAAGCCTGATGCTCAAACGCATCTTCAACACTGTTCTCTCAAATCTGTCTGACTTTGATTCTGCTTAATTTTGAAATGTAAATTCTGAGGATGGAATAAAGCAAAGTAAACCCAACCTGTGTGACTCGGGGGTTGAAACAAAATCACACAAACCAAACGTGTTAAAACTCAACACTTAAAAAACAAGTAGGGTGCAGACTGCATGACTTCCAGACACAATGCATGTTATATTCTTGGAAATATTTTTTCTGTCTTCAAATAAATAATATGATCATATTAAAAACTAAACAATTTTCTTTTTTACATATGGTAAGTGAACTGCATTTATATAGCACTTTTCCAGTGTTATCGACCACTCAAAGCACTAAACAGATACATTCATACAATGCTTCAATACACAGAACTTTTTCCATCACCCAGCAGTGCAGCCATCAGGGCCAATTTGGGGTTCAGTGCCTTGCTCAAGGACACCTAGAAATGCAGACTGAAGGTACCTACTGGACCCTCTCTTCCCCACGGCCACTTCTAATTTTTCTTTTTAAAATCAGATGCAAAATATAAGAACAACAACAATATAATATCCTGCTCTCTAAATATCAGCATTGACTGTATAAAACCAACATTACTCATCCAAATATCAGGATGTAAGCCAATAAAAGAAAAAAAACAACACTGAAAAAGAACTGGTTCTGCATGATTGCAGTGTTTGAAGGTGTGTTCAGGAAGGAGAATCCTGTGTTATTTGATATTAAGAATGTGTGTGTGTGTGTGTGTGTGTGTGTGTGTGTGTGTGTGTGTGTGTGTGTGTGTGTGTGTGTGTGTGTGTGTGTGTGTGTGTGAGTTTACGTGCTCCGTGCATAGAAACAACACAACCAAGATACAGGAAACAGGAGCACCACCTTTACACTTATCACTGATTATTACTCTTATCAGTGCCATATCACTCCATACACTCACTTGCAGCGTAGAGAGCCACTTTGTCCTGGTCTGCATGTTTGAGCAGGTTCTCAGCGTAGTTGAGACGAGCCCCTTTAAACCACTCTGGAACATCTGAGATCCGCTTGGATACGTCCACCACCTGGTAGACGAACAAGAAAACAAAACACCAAGGACACACAGAGGAGAGTCAAACCAATGACACTGATCTGGCTGTGATGTTTTAGGCTTCGGTGATGCTGCCAGCAAATAATCAAAACGCCTTTTCCTTTAATTTGTTGTTATTTTTCACACGTGCTTTATGCTTCATGTGCAACTTACAGATTTCTCTGTGCTTGCAGCAAAACATTCACAAAAAACACAATTTTTCATAAAAAACCATGGCAACATTGGGATTTAATAGTCTGTCCCACATTGTGCGTCACAGTAACAACGTCTCCCTTTCCTCCATCCGGAATCTGCTGCTGCTGCAAACCTACCAAAGGATTAAATGTGTTAGATGAGTGTGTGCAGTGGAAACCTGGGGCCAGCGTGTGACGTGGAACGTGTTCTCCATGTGTACTGAAGGGGTGTGTTGAGTTCAAGGTTCGATGTCATAACATCAGGCATCTTTTGTTATCTCACACACACACACACTCACTTCAGTGGCTACATCCTGGTTCTAAGCAGCATGAAGAGGGTTACAGAGAAAATGACATCATTGATTAATGACCAGGTTTTCCTCATAAATATCTGAGCGCCTGCACATAAAAGGGGCGTTTTTGACTGTTTACGACCAATCACTTCCGTGTCCCATCCACTAACACGGAGGAGGCAGGGTTTATGACCTAAACTGCTGCCAGCCACCACACAATGTTGGGAGCAATCGTGCTGTCCATCTTTCAATAGAGTCAATGGTTGAAAATAAGATATGTTTGAGAGTTAGACATTAGAGCAGGTTAATGTGCTTCTTCTCAGTTTTATATTTTTATTTCAAACCTTTCTACTTCTACATTTACGGTGTAGCGGCAGAGACTGGCTGGACTCACCTCCTCGTACGGTTTGGAGCTGACGACTCCACAGAAGCGCCACACCTCCGCCCAGAACTCTGGGTAACTGTCCACCGACCACTGGTACAGGTCACTGTAGTTAGCTGGAGGAAAGAAAATCACCAATTACTACGGATTAATAACAAATTATTAACTGGCTGTTGCGTCTAATCTGCTCAAACATAAAATGACAAGTTGCTGCAGATGACCTCCATGTGAATGACATCATGTTTCACGAATAACAAATCAACAACGAAACCGAGAGGCAAAGAAAAATCCTACAATCTACGATCTTGAACTCTGCAAACCTGAGATTAGCGTCACTGATAATCTTCAAAACACGATGGAAGATTAATGCCAAAATATCAAAAGTCGTCTCGGTTGAATGAAATCAGCTGCTGCTGTTTCCTCTCCACCCTATTTGTATTAGATCTGCATATTTACATTCTCCACTTATAAGAAACTAGGATGTAAAAGTCGAATTTTCCACTGAAAATTTCCTCTGAATGTTTACAGCAGAAAAATGTTGAAAAGTTTAAGTCTATTAGGTTAAGTTCTTGCTTGCAAATCACTTTTTATCAAGCAAAGACAGACTTAAGGAAAATAACAATGTGACCTTTATTGTGATAATTATTGATATTGACTGATGTGAAATTTTTAATCTTGATATATTTTTGGTCCTAATTCTACTATTTCCACAGATACACTCACACATCTGCCACATCTGTCTGTCTCTACTCTCCTCCCTCAGCAGGGGCAGATCAAGGGGCGGGGTCAGGGGGCACTGACCCCAGCTGAAATCTGACTGGCCCCTGAAGTGCCCCTGTCCTGTAAATAGTCTTTAAAAAAACAACTGGTCACTAACTTACTTACAATACGAACAGTTAATATGACAAATTGTTAAATAGTTTTTAATCTTTACGTTTTGAAGTTCACAACATGTTGTTTCTCAGCTTCAGCTCATTTCACTGTGCAACTACTAATTTCTGTCTGTACTCCAGTGTATCATGTGCACTAAATTACACTATATACAGTGAATACATTCAGTTTTACATTGTATTATTATTCATATTTCCTTGCATTAATATATGGCATGTTTACTTATTACTTCTGCAGGACTAAAGAACATATAATTGGCCCCTCTTAAGTAAATTCAGGCCCCTTTTAGCTTCCAATTTAGAATAATCCTAGATCCGCCACTGTAACCCAATCATATAAATCTCTTCCTCCTTCTTCCTCTTTGTCTTCCTCTCTGTTCATCCACAGCCCTGCAGACCAAGTTCTTCAGCATTCCTCCTTGAATTGACACGTTATCACACAGACAGTGACAGTCTATCGTCACCGTCTGACAGCTGAGTTGGAGCAGAAAACACCCACAGCAGCTACTCTCCTCCTGGGATGTAAACTGAGGTAATTCAGAGGTACCGTATCTGCAGGAGGGATAATTACACAACATGTGCAGACAGATGCAGGGACTATTGTCATGGTTCTCTGAGGATTAACCCTCTCCCCTCCGTCTCCCAGTCCGCCCTCCCTCCTCCTCCCCCTCCTCCTCCCTGCTCACCCAGATTAAGCCCGTAGTTCCCGTTGACCTGCGTCCTGAACGTGTCCATCTGCGTGTTCCTCTTGGAGTCCGGGTACCACAGCACCTTGCCCTCCACCTCCATGATCCTCTCGCTCTTTCCCTCCGCGTCTTTGGACATCTTCGCCGGGTGGAGCGGCTGCTGGGCGGCTTGCTGTCTGGGTGGGGGCTGACGGGATGCACCGGCGGGGAGCTGAGGGGGCTGGTGTCGGGTCGGGATCAGCGGCTCGGCTCTTTCGTGTCTGCGGGGAATCACAGCAGCTGCGGCGGATACAAAGTGTCAAAGACAAGCGTGGAGCTAACGCTGAAAAGCAACAGGCCACGCCCCGGCGTCATGACGTAGCAAAAAGAGATGCGTTCAAGAAGGGCATGGTCCAAATGTATCATCTGATTCTGTTTGAGGAACTTATTCATGCTTTTAATTTGAATTGTTCTGAAACAAAAACACATATAAAGTGACCGTGTTACCACAAGCACTGGTGAATATGGTTTAATGTGGTGAATATTGTGTTAATGCCACAGCTGCCTTCACTGTTTGAACACTGGTGAACTTGATGGATGAGAAATGTGCAAATAGATTTATCAACTCTTCCCCTCACCACCTAGAATGAAAAATATGTTAAAAGATGATCCTGAAGAAAAGAAAAGTCTGAGCCAAACACCTTCTTAAACTCTAATAAACTTATAATATTAAACTTGTAATATTTACCATGTTATCAATCTATTAAACAAAGGTTTGATATCGACAAGAATACTCGTACATTCTGTACTTCTGTAAAGTTCTTGCTCTTTTTGGGACTGTGGGTTTCTCTATTCATCTTTTTTATTAGAGACTTTTTGAGGCAAACAATATTCTCGACTGCAGTGGTGCAATCCAACTCTTTACAACATTTACAAGGGCACCTCATTATAATAATAATAAATATAATAATATTATTTACTTGAGTTAACAATAATAAAGAAATTGTATGAACACAGCTACAAAGTGCTTTACATAGCACATTTTCTGTAAACATGTTTAAAACATTTCAGGACTGAGGCAGATAAGGTCAGGGAATAAAACAATATAGAAATAAAAACAGCATTGAAGCAATAATGCACAATGTTCTCTTGCTAAAAGTTGTTAGTTTGCATGTTAATGTAAATTACGTAAGTGTAACACTGGTGTGGCAGTGTGCGTCTCATATTTTATCTGACCTGTTAAACCAGTGTCTCCTGTCGTTTATCACCTATGCTGATCAAACCAGTTTCCCCTTTTGGTATGTGCACACGTACAAACACACATTAAAAGTGCGGAGACACATTACAATGATTGTGCCAACGTATTGGTAGAAAGAATGTAATTTATAAATATGAAAGTTGTTGAAAAAATAGAACTACTACAGAGCTGTCACTGTAAAGAAGTATGTGCTAATAAAGATATTGACAATACAGATATTTTAAGTATAAGGTGATTGAAAGATACAAGTAACCGAGGCATAGTATTGAAACCAAATATAAATACAGATTTAAAGATAAATAACTGAATCTATCCAAGATTATTATATTTATTAAAATTATATTATTACAGCAGATGTAAGTAAGTTTTTTTAAAGTGAAAACGGTGCAAGAGTTAAACTTAAATTATATAACTAGATATATAAAACATGTCAAATCAAATATATAAAGATAGATATCGGCAGTGTGTTTTTAAATTGATAATATACTGATCATACAGACCAAAGTGACAGTTTGTAATCGCACTGGTCATGTTAACATTGTGCTGTTTCGTTAAAAAGTTATATTTGGGTCCTGGGTTTTTACACTTTTGATTTTCCTCCCCGTAGAAGTCTTGAACGTCCCCCACACGTGAACGCGCAGCAGCCAGGCCTCTCATGCACGCGGCAATCTTGCCTGTCAAACCGGAGGCTTCTGATTGGTCCTCAGCGCGCTGGTTCCACATCAGACGACTGATCGGTCTATGCGTGAGGCGGGGCGTCCCCATTGGACTGGCGTCTCGTCGGACCAATGGCAAGCTGTCGTTTCGTGCTTCAAAGCGGTTGCATTGGCCAATCGGTGAGCGAGAAAGAAGGAGCGTTTTAGAGGTGTGCCCAATCAGAGAGAGGCATGAAAGACCCTCCTCACTTGAAAGTGGTCTCATTTCAACTGCGATTCAGTGATGCAAACTTTTTTCCTCTAGCTATGTCAAGTTAAGTCCTGTTTAACACAATTACAACATTACAACTACACAATAATTTCACTATAATGACCCATGACTGTTTTTCATTAACTTTTCGAAACTTCTTTCATAGTTTTAACTCCTCTGCTCATTATTCCTTCACGTTCGTCTACCAGGTCCCAATGGAAAATGTAATCCATCTACGTTAAACATAAAAGTCACGTGTTGGGTTTTAAAATCATAGATACACAGAAACCAACTGGGAAAATAAACCACTAATGAATGAGTCACCTGAGGCCACGTTATTATCTGCCCAACACAGTGAATCTCTTTGCTTGACACGTTAAGCTGCTGTGGGTTCTGGCACAGCAGCTGGAGACACAGCAGACAGGGCTGACACAAGTGTTGTAACTTGTCTGATAGTGTTTTGTAATGTAGGTGTCTGCTTACTTCCACAGTCCAGATTTGCCCAGTGACTCAAACCTGAAGCCTCGTACTCGGAAAGTCAAAGTCAGTTTCTTTTATGAAGATATATCACGAGATCACGAGTGCACACAGTGTGTTTCCAGAATCAACATCATTCGGAATGGTTCTGGTAAGACCTTGATAAAAGCATTAGCCAAATGGTAAAGGTTGAAATGGTGACTCAGGAGGCAGCTGTAAATATTTTGTCTTTATCTACAAGGCCAGACAAAGAAAGTACAAACGACAGCAGGATTAAACAAAACTGCCATTTTTACACATATTTTTGATGTGTTAGATGTTAGCTTTTCAGTGTTTTCAGTATAGTATACAACTCATAGAAAACTTTGAAAAAAAGAAGTACACATATATATGGCTCAAATCATAAAAAACTTGATCTGACTAAAAAACTAAAAGAAGTCATCTTTAAACTTAAGGTTATTGGGTTTATTTTCAATTAATTTTGGATAAAACTCCTTGAATATTAAAACTGATTCTGTCTAATGTTGGCAAGTCCTTGGATCTCCTGTTTAAAAGAAAAGACCCCTAACCCTAACCCACGATTAATGAATGTTGGTCTGGATGTCACAAGATTAAATTATCTTCTCCTTTAGATAACACTGTATAATTCTGTAAATCTCTATTAATATGACTGTATATCATGTGCAGTGGCTTTAAAAAGTATTTAGATCCTTTCCCCCCTTTTTAGTATTCAGTCATTTATCTCCCCAGCTTTAAAAGTCTCTGTCAGCTTTGTACACCTGGATTTAGACCCGTTAACCCATTTCTCCTTCTAGCTGCGTCAGATTGGATTGGAAGCGTCTGGGAACAAAGTGGTTTAAGGCTGACACTCCAGGACGGATCACAGCAGCTTGTCTTGGCTGTCAGTGTGGCAGTGCTGAAAGGTGAAGCATCGCCCCAAGTCTCAGGTCGTGCACACTCAGGTTTTGTGTTCAGGCCCTCCCTGTGTTTGGCTGCATCCTCCCCTCAATTCTGACCAGTATCTGTTACTGCCAGCACAGAAGCATGATACAGTGAAGAGCTCAGAGTATTAAATCATATTTTACACCCTTGCACTATAGCTACAACATTGTCATGATGGTCTACAAAGAGTTTCTTTGATTTCATGGCTTGTTTTTAACCTGACATGCAGTATGAATATTGGGACCTGGACCCAAGCATAATCAAAGCAAACAGGATGCAGTTCGGGTCTTATTTAAAAGAATTAAACTCTAGATTTAAAAATATTTAAACATTTGTTTTAATTTTATCATTATGGGTTTGTTGACTACAATTCTACAACACAATAAAGTGTGTATAAAGTAAAGCCACTTCAGAATGGTGCCTGAGGCCACCGTTAAATGCTCCGGCCTCACTGAGATAAACCCTTTTGTGGCTGATTGGACACTGACGCCGAACTGGAATGAACTCTGGCTTCCCTCCACAGCAAGTGTCTGTTTTATCTGTTTATCCTGGCTTTGCCTCCACATGAGCTCATATGTCCTGTAGTACAGCCAAAACTCACATTATGAAACAAGCAGTAGCTGCATCTGACAGTTTCTTCATGAAAGTCTCTCCCTGGGACAGCTGCCCTTTGGATCCTGTGAGGGACAACGTGTCCCCAGTACAGTCCTGCACCGAGCATCGGTCTGGCAAATCAAATTCATCCCATTCAAAAATAAAATAAAATAAAGGACTTAAAACTCACCTTAAAGTTGCACATCTGAGTGAAGTCAGTGAAAGAAGTTGAAAATTCTGCTCTACCAGTTTGTGTTTCCTCAGTTAAAAGATTAAAACTCCTTTGACCAAAGGCTGCTGAGAGCTGATGGGAACATTTCACAGTTTGAGCAGAACTTGAGTCTTTTATTTTCTTTTTTTCAGGTGAGGCCTTGACGTGAGGCCTTTGCAATTTCCCCCGAAAAGTGACTTCCTTATTTAGTTCCTCATTTCACAAAAACGACTCTTCATTGTCTAATTCCAGGGAAGATGAATGCATCACAGTGAAATTGTGCTTTATGTGAAATACTCGTGTACAACAATGGTTGTTCAATCCTCATTGAGTTTAAAATACAAACAATACTGCTGCTGGTCCAAATGCTGTGGTGCACACTCCTCTCCACAGGGAGGCGCCATCATGACTTTTACTCTTCCGTGTTTATAGTTGGGAAGGCGTGATCAGTCCAGAGCAGGACACAATCTGATTGGCTGAACAGAACCAGTTGGTAGGGGGCGGGGCGTGAATTGAACATGTCGACTGATAGCTTTATTGATAAAATAATAAACAGTCATAGCAGCCAGGTATATTAAAAATACACAATACAGACATGAAAATACACAAGGTGCAGTGGAAGTCCACCTAAAGTACCACAGAACGAAAGATTAAATAAATAAGGTGCAAAGGAAGTGGTGATAACATAATGATGATCATGTTAATAACAATGTCAATGTTCATTATAATAAAACTGTACATGCTACATCATAATAATAATAATAATAATAATAATAATAATAATAATAATAATAATAATAATAATAATAACATATGTCTCTTTACTTTAACATAATATCTGGGTTCATTTTGGTTTTGAGAACAGGAAGCAAAACCAAGATCTGAGGGTCACCATCTCCCATCAGAGGCTCACTGGGTCATCAAGTTAGGAGCAGCCTAATAACATGTCATCCGATACCACACACTATATGTATATTATACATCACACCTATATTGTATGTATGTTTACATGTATGTATATATATGTACATGCTCTTATATAGTTTGTATATATCATGATGCTAGTCATAAATACATATCTGCTTTATTACTACATCATTGCTACTGTATTATTACTGCTATTACTATTATTATAATATTATGCTTTACTATTATTATTATTGCTATCTATCTATCTATCTATCTATCTATCTATCTATCTATCTATCTACACATTGTTTATACAGTGTTTAGAAGATATTGTTTGTCAGTACATTTGACTTCAATAGAGCATCAAATAATAAGATACTTATTAAACACTTGTTGAATCCACTTTATATTGGGTCATTTAAAACAAACTGTATAAATGAGTGAGAACAGATGCAAACACTTTTAAAATACCTCTCTAATGTATAAGTTTGTATACTAGAATAATGTGTGTGTACCTCTCGTGTATTTGTACTTTTACTTATGTTTCCGAACATTTTGTTACTTTGTCACATGACTGAATCGTGTCCCTGCGTCATCGTCCTTCCCGGAAGTCAGCAGCTTCGGGCAGATGGTGGCGGCCTCGTCAGCCTCGGTGCAGGAAGAGGATGTTTGCTTCCAGCGGAGGAATAATATCAGCTGATTCCAGGTCTTTTTAACAGGGTTAAACCACCGTACCGTTTTTCTGCGGAGCTTCCTGGGATCATCCCCCCCCACTCCCAGTTCCCTGTCCTGAAGCCCGGCTCGTGTGCGGCGGAAGCGCTGCGCTGCTGGAGAAGATGTCCCTGTTCCAGTCGGCTCTGGATTTCCTCGCCGGGCCCGGCTCGTCCGGAGGCGCCGGCCGGGACCAGAATGACTTCGTCGGACAAGTGGTGGAGCTCGGCGACTTGAAGCTGAGGATCCGGCGGGTGATCGCAGAAGGTGAGGCGGCGAAACCTGCGATCGGAAATGTGGATAACGTCCTGCGCGGCTAGCCGTGTTAGCTAGCCGGAGCGGCTAACGGGCTAACCTCTATCAGTTGACAGGGAAACAATAACGTTAGCAAGTGCAGCGCTGTGAGTCACCGAGTAAACACGACTCGATTCATTGGTTATTGATTGATTGATAGTTTGGTTTCGTGTGTTCAGATTGTGAAGGGGACGTGCACACAACTTTAACTTTCACTTTGCATGCTAACGTTGTTGTGCTTTGAGTAAAAGTCACGTACGCAAGGCTGCATTTTACACTCATCTACCAAACTGCCAACCTGTTGTTATCTGCTCGCTTCGAACCGCATCCTCTTCCCCGGAAGCGAGACCCGGTTGTTTCTGATGTAAAGATCATCATGACAGGGACAGACAGGAAGGTGTGTTGTTTTTAAAAGACTCCCATCAGCCATGACAGTTAACTGCTGTTGTCACCAAAACACAGACAGTAAACAACACGAGCAGTCTCAGCATCTGCAGAACTTCGTTGGATTCTTTTCTTGGGACATAGGCTCAGTGCCCAGTTCTCCTCTTCCTCCTCCTCCTCTTCCTCCTCCTCCTCTTCTCCCTCCTTTTTTAAGATGGCTAGATAGATTTATTTAAATGATACCCAACCGGGAATTTCCTGAAAATACACTCATGATCAACAACACGTTTTTAATTGAAAGTTTTGGTCCAGGGATGGTCAGCTGGGGACAGTTGTGTTTTGCCCCACATGACACTTTTAAAGTTTGATTTGCTTGCAAGTTAAACGCCATAATAATAATCATGCGTAACTACATCCCAAATAATATAGATTTTTTGGGGGGGGCTGATGCTGATACTGATATTGGGGAGTAAAAAAATGTCTAATACTGATATATACGCTGATAAATTGATAATCATTCCATAGATGATGATATCAAAACCTTACGACAAAGAAATGTAATTGAGGCTTGATATTTTCGAGGTGAGCCACAATCTTTATTATAGAAGGAAAACACAAATACAGTCACATATATAGAATCGAGTAAATAACAATTTTAAAGCGTCAAAATAAATGCACATCTTTACTGGATTGTTCATTTTTTAAATTGATTTTTTTGTGCATAATGCTTTAATCAATAGGATGGAGGTAAGTGTGAAAGAAGGAGAGAGAGTTTCTGCAGGAGGACCGTAAACTGTATTTGAATTGCATGTAAACAACGCATTGTTTATTATGTAGAATCTAATTTCATATTAAAAACATAAATACAGATGACTGACCAATAGCAGTTGGTTTTATCGGCCAATTGATAAATCGGTTGAGCTCTAGTGTATGTTTATAGATTCATCTCTGTAGTGTAGCCACCATTTTCAGCAGCATTGGTTTAAAATGATGTGTCTGAGCCTGAATCTGAAATAGAAGCCTGTATTTGTGTAAACCCACAGGTCAGGTTTCTGCTCTAAGGCAGCAAACACCGATTCTTGCCCTCAGTGCAAAGTGGCAAGTTGGCAGGTCAGTCTTGCTGCCATACTACACTACGTGGTTAGTAACTTAGCCATAGTGGCTGGTGGAGCAGACGGTAAATGTTTAATGTAAATGTTAATTTAGGTTGGTGTCTATTGAAAAATACTAATTAAATCAAGTGTAACACATGATTGTGTAACAACAATACTGGTGAGCCCACTTTGGTTCAGGAGAAGTACTCACTCTTACAGTTGAGTCAGGCCACTATGTCAGAGTTGAACTCATCCATTGTGTGGCTTCAGTGGTTCAGCAAACAAACTTAAGATCGTAACATTTCTGCAACACAAAATAACAGAAACATATACATATTAAAAGGCACCATAACTTATTGCAGCTAACTCTTATTTATTTGTGATTGTTATCAGCTCTAAGACAAAGTTGAATGTTGTTACACTCCCTTTGGATTAGTCTTCACAACTAACTGATGGTGTTTTCAGGCAATTTACTTTGTGGACATGAAACAGATTTGTATTGCAGAAGTTGGCAGGATAAGTTTTTTGTATAAGATAAGTAATGTCCCTTTTGAAAAGATAGCATCTCAGTCAACATTACTTGGAAATGGATCAGAAGGAGGTTGTTGTTCTGAGCCTCTTTTGTCAGGCTCCACATTACATAGCTGAACAAACAAGTTCACTTCCTTTTGTTTATGTTTCATGTTTGTTCATGAGTTTTTGCTCCCCCTTCATGCAGACCTTTTGTTTTACAGAGAAGAAGAATGCATGGATTTCACACACAGTTTTACTTTGCTTCTAGCAGCTCTGCAGCGGTAACAAGACTCTCCTTCACCAACCCTCCCACTGAACGGGTTTTCAGCTTCTAAGCTATCAGCTCTCTCACCACAAAACCTTCCCTGGATAACATTGTCTCTGTCAGAATGCAGACTTGTGAAAGGCCCAAGTGTTAACGTCATCTGAGCACATATGTCCTCACATCTTACCCACTTTACCTGCATGTTTTCAGCTTTAACAAAACTTGAGATTCACCTTCTTTTGCCGGTGCGAGTGCATCCCTGTAAAGTAGGCACACTGGATTGTCTTTTTCTTCAACAAAAACATGGTAAATTGTCTACTTCTCTTAGAAAGCAAAACATTCAGTATCTACTTTTTTGTTTTCTTGACAAGTGCCCTGATTTGTAACACAATGACACGCAACAGTCACCTGTCCCATTTCATTCCTGACAAAAGCTACAGTCTTGCAGGCTGTATAGGGCCCGGTCGGTTCTGCATCCCCAAATTAAATGATTACTGATTTTTTTGCATAACTTTCTCAGGATAGATGACAAACTGATGTTTCTGCACTGATTCCAATCTAATTAACGGTATAATCACAGTGCTGTGATTGCAAATCATCAGCTATGGCAGAGGTTAAAGAAAACACAAACCAGAGCAGATGGTAAAACTCAAGATCATTTTACACAAAACCTTTGCCTTGTTCCAACTCCTGTCCTGGTGTTTGAAAGGTTTCTTTGTTGTGTTCTGTCACCAAGATCTTTGGTGAGGGGAAAATACAAAGAAACCTTTTACACAAGTGATGGTTGTCATCGTGGTAGTACTGAGCAAAGTTTCACAGACTCAGTCCTCTACAGCTTAGAGGATGGTACCTTTAGATAGCACATGGTTTTTAGGTACAATGATATATCTGACTAGTTATTCCTCTTATTTAAGCTTTCATGTCCCCTTTTGAGAAGGTGAAACAGCAGACAACAAGGGTCTCTTTATTCAGAGCTGGCCTGGATATGCCGTTCTTAATGTTATATTCCCCATTGATTACACATTGATTCCGCCCGAGCAACCTTTAACAACGTGGTGTATGATGAAGAGGCTTTTTATCATTTCTATTGGAATGGCCTGGTAAATGGAGCAGAGGAAATTGAGCTTTTCAGGTTTCATTCCTTTGCACAGAGCAGAGTGAGACATGTGATCCCCACCGGGACAGGTGTGTCTCATAAATGTCCCTGTAATGGACAAGAAACGGTGCAGTGGGTTGATTGCTGATTTGAGTTCTTTGTTATCACAGATTGTCGGGTAGAATATTAATTGTTAATTATTAAACCATTAACTGCATGTCTATGCAGATGATCGCCCATCCTGAGTCTGGTTCTGTGTTTGCAAACTGGGGGAACTGTAGTGTTTGTCTCTACAATATTGTAATATTGGTCTCAACCTCACGATATAAAGATGAACCTATGTTATATGTTTTGTTAACTTGTGTTCTTACATTATCCAAACGGTTTCCAACAATGTTCAAACCCAGAGAAATCCCCAATTTTATTCATGGTTTCATTTTGGTCGCCTTTGAATTGCTATATATCCACTTTACACATGGCTTTGCCGTCTCTTCTGTAGCTTCTGGGGCAAATGGAAAGGAAAAACACACTACTAGCAGTTAGTCAGCTGCTATATTTCCTTTCACTGTTTGTATTGGTCATAGTGGATCACAATCATTCATTGCTTTTTTGCTGCATAACATGAATAAATCTTTTCCTCATCCGTGGACATGAGTCTGACTCGTGTCACGTAGATTTTAATCGGCAACTGCGGTAAAGACAACAACTCCCATGATCCCCCCGCTGCTTCACAAATCATCAAACGTGGTCTTTTGTTATTGTTTTGATTAAGAGACCCCTAGTAGCCAAAGTTACATAATTGTACGTCTAAGTGTCTTAAAATAATGTTGTTGTTTTGTACAGAAAAATTAAATTTTATTGACTTAAATCTAGGGCATACGTTCAAAATGCAATAAAACCAGTTTGGTTCTTTCAAGTTAAAGACATGTATGTGAGCATGAGGTTACTGGTTGGAATCTTGGCCAAGCTCAAAAGTCCAGACTGGCTAAATACAAGTTACTGCTCCCTTCCCTTTGTAAATAAAGCGTTGGGGTCTTGAGTTTCTTCCTTATGGTTTTCAGAGAGTTTCACTCAAGTTAGGCTGGTAGTTGATTTACTCATCACTATGGTAACCCTGCCATGTCCTTGTTTGGTGTACTATTGAAGACCAGCACACATAGCTTATTTTCTAGAAATTGTGTTACTCTCTATTCTTTTACGTCTGACATATTCCCTGTGTGGGATCAATAAAGTTTATCTCTAAATGATTTCCTCCATAAATTCTCTTGTAATTGGGCATTGGGGGCAGTGTGGTCCAGTTTCTGTGAATGACTGATCTTGCCAGCACTTGGCACGTTAACACCAGTTCAGGTTTCAACCACACCCTCAGTGAAAAGTGAAGATTCAGCAGGGCTTAGTACTGGCCTGAAGTTTAGAGGTGTGAGCCTGTGGCAGATATTGTGATTGTCATGTGGTGTTCTTGAGCAAGGCACCTAATCTCCAATTCCTATCATGTGGCTGCGCAGTGGCCAACAGTGAGGAAGGTGATAGTCAGGAAAGTATTAATTTAGAGAGTGAATGTTGCACTTGGCAGCTTCTAGGCTGGAATCAGGGTGATGCCGATCTCTGTTGTTCTAATGTAAAAGTAAATGAATTCAGTATCCTGTGGAATGGGATGAACTTCTCTGTCAGCCATCATTTTATTCAATCATAATACAACAATCAAGACAAATCAAATGTGCAAGATAAAACACTGGACATTAGTTCACGACAATAGCTATTATAGACTGTATTACAACACATCCTGCTATGCATCACATCGTTTCTTCAATACACTGAATATTGGTTGATGGTTATGTTCCATTTTAACAGCTTTAGGGTCGCACGTAGTATCTGTGTAAATGTAAACAATGTTAATTACACTCTGCTCTCTCGCCTTTTCTCAGGTGGATTCGCCTTCGTGTATGAAGCCCAGGACATGAGCAGTGGTAAAGACTACGCTCTCAAGGTAAGATAAAGTTGTACCCACACAGCAAATAAATGTCTATGAATGATGCACTGAATCATAAACATTTGCTCCGTCAACAATGATTCTACAATAAATACTTAAAATATAAAGTAAATATTACACAAACTTTGTAATCAGTGTGTTGATGGAGTAGGTAATGGCTTTACTACCCTAGATTGTATATGATGATGGACGACATGTCTCCACTTCCTCAGTAAGACGTATTCATCTTTGTATACGTCTGTGGTCACTACACACAGTGGAGTCCATAAGTATTAGGACATTGACACGATTGGCCCGTGTGTGTTCTTTTCTTTCAGAGGCTGTTGTCAAACGAGGAGGAGAAGAACAAGGAAATCATACAGGAAGTCTGCTTCATGGTATCCATTATCATTTTCAGGCATCTGTGAAATGAAACTTTGTTTTTTTTAAGATAGCAAACGAGCGTTTCAGTTTCAATACACAGCTGCAGGTAAAATGTGACAAAGTTCAACTCTAACCCATGACTGTGTGGCGCAGTATGCTGTCAACAATACTGTTTATTGGCAACAATTCACAATGCCAACATGCGTAATTGAGGAAGTAATATATACTTAGTGTTAAACTTCATAATAAGCACTAAGCTTGTCATTTCTGAATCTTGTTTGAAAAGAATTGACGAGCATGAGAAAACACTAATGACTCTGCTGAGCCATCCCATTGTATTTCAGAAACAGCTACAAACTGCTGGGGTGTCTCTTGTTCTGTTGTGCAATGATTGCTTCGGCCGTGGTCATTGTGGCGACGCATGCTTTCTGGGTAAATGAAACGCAATGTTCCTGGATGCATTGCAACATTAGTGTTTGCAGAGCTTAATTATTTGCACAGCGTTTGATGTCTTGAATGCTGATAAGACAGAAAAATAACAACTTTCTGATTTCACTGCTTGACCAGCAAGCTGCAGTTAAGTTTTAGACTAGAACAGCTTATTCAGAGACTATGCAACAAAGTTCATAGTGAATAGAACAGAGATTTCTACCTCAATCAGTTGCCACAATTTAACTGTCGTTGCTTGCTATTTCTGTTCGAGTTTCTAAAATGACTGACCTATATATATATACTAGTATTAGTATATTAGTACATATTAACAATAGTAGTAGTAGGTGTGTTTATCCTGTATGTTCCTTGACCTGTTTGCCCCATAGAAAAAGTTGTCAGGTCATCCCAACACGGTTCAGTTCTGCTCTGCTGCCTCCATCAGCAAAGAGGAGTCAGACACTGGACAGGCCGAGTTCCTCATCCTCACTGAGCTGTGCAAAGGTAAACACACACACACTCACTCACTATTAGAGACACATTTCTCAATATCTGTTTCTTTGCTACCTCTTTCTATCTTATTACTTCACTTCTGAATCAGTGCTTACTCATTCATCAGATGTAAATCTGACGTGTCACTTCAGCTTCCTAGTAACTGACTGAAATTCATTTGTGATGAAACAGCTTCCTGTCTGTGGCCTTTCCACTTCCTGGTTTGCTTCCTTCCTTTCTTTTCCTTTTTGTTCAGCAGTTTTCCAGCTTTCGAAGCAAACAACTCTTTGCTTCCACCAGAACATTGTCTTTTAATCCTATTCAAACATTTATGTGATGTGAAAAGCACCTTTTGATTTCATTTACCTATTTTATTGCGTGATCCACTCTGATTTGCAATGAAATGTTTCCTTTAAATTCATTAGACATCTTGAAATCAAGGTACAGACAAAAAATGCATCTGGGTACGAGCTGTCACTTTCACTGACTGTTTTTCTTCCATGTGTTCTGCCTCAGGTCAGCTGGTGGACTTTATAAAGCGAGTAGAGGAGAGGGCGCCCCTGTCATGTGACACTGTGCTGAAAGTCTTATACCAGACGTGCCGCGGCGTGCAGCACATGCACAAACAGAAACCTCCAATCATCCACAGAGACCTCAAGGTTGGTCTGTCCTCGGTGAACGATGAAGCATCCATAATATGCAGTCCTTCAAAACTATTTGATTCAATGAAACAACTCAGCCTCAAGTCGTATTACATTGATAGATACTGCAAGTAAAAGCCTGGTTGTTGATGATACATTTGTTTGGTGTGTTGCAGATTGAGAACCTCTTGATTAGTAACCAGGGCACCATCAAGCTTTGTGACTTTGGCAGCGCCACCACAGTGTCACACTACCCCGACTACAGCTGGTCGGCACAGAAGAGGTCCATGGTGGAGGATGAGGTGCGCACACACTTCTGTTATTTCCCTATTTCCATTAACATTGGAATAATATAGTAGTCGTTTTCATCTCTGAGACAAAGCAGAGTAAATGCATACAAATTTCACACCACACGAATGTTTTGGATGAAGCAGTAAATGTTTTAAAAGAACAGTCAGTTTTCTTTTATTTTTATATTCTATGATTTCACTAATAAAGTATATTCCTCATTTTAATGAAAAACGAGACAGAGGTCAGTCAGTTCAGAAGTCAGTGGATCAGTGGCCAACACTGACATCACGTTATCGGACAGGAACCAGAAACCTTTAATCGAATGAACAGCTGGAGGTTCAGGAAGCACTGATCAATCAGGTTAATTATATTAATACCAAAGCCACACACACACACACAGAGCGACACTGACACATCAAACCTTAGCCACAGATGACCTCAGTGTGCAGAACCCCAGAGATGTGAATTTGATAACATGGAGGTCCATCAGGCGCCTATTTGCAGGCTATAAATAAGATGTTGCAGGAAATGGATTTTTATGGTAGAAGCTGTTTAGTGACCGTTTGTATTTTCCAAAGGTTCTGTATAAGGTTCTAAAGCATTTCCTTTATTTAGTCATTTTATTCCAGTTCAAAAAGATACCGTAGGTGAACAATTCATTTGTAGCCGAGGTTTATTGCAGTACCACACAGAGGTCTTTATTCAGTTTTTCCCATTTTCATGTAGATCACAAGGAACACAACTCCAGCGTACCGAACACCTGAGATGATTGATCTCTACTCCAACTTCCCCATCAATGAGAAACAGGACATCTGGGTCAGAACTCTTTTCTTTTTCCTGCTTTCTAATCTGTTGAAATCTGCTTATTAAAACGAAAAACATTTGTTATCAACAGACCAAAATGTGTTTTCTTCTCGAGTCCGTTTCCTTTAGAGATAAGAAAGACAACAACTTTTTAAAAGATTTTTAGTCCTAAGGAAACAAATTGTGTCTTTATCAGAGAGTGGTTTTTTTTCCTGTTTTGTGTTATTTGCTGTTTTTTATTATTTATTTTTCCTTCAGCTCATAATGAAATGGCTGTGTAATTTATATGTTGTCTGTATTGTCTCTGCTCTTCCACCACAGGCCCTCGGATGCATCCTCTACCTGTTGTGTTTTAAGCAGCACCCATTCGAGGAGGGGGCCAAGCTGCAAATCGTCAACGGGAAATACGCCATCCCTCAGAATGACGTGAAGTACACTGTGTATCACAACCTCATACGTAGGTGTACTGTCTCTCTCTCTCTGCCAGCCTGCATGTACTAGTTTATTCCTGCCACTCCATTTATCCATCTATCCCTCTATCTGCAACTGCTTCAATTTACTTGTCACCTTTACTCGTCTGCCATATGTTTCGGATGGCACATCTAATGTTGGTGTTTATAAACTGTAGAGATATTGGATAGAAACGCTGGGTTAATTAAACCAGGTTAATTCACTTTAAAAAGCTCTGTCTATTGGTTGGTAGAAATCTGTCTATTTCATGCAAAGAAAGACACATGAAAATCGAAATAAAAAAAGTAGCATTTTGTTTGTTTCCTGTGATTGCACACATGTGATTAATGGAAAAATGTATACAATTTAAATTTGTATGATTTTCATGAATGTTCATATTATTGTATTGTCCACAAACCTCTAAAAAATGACCTCACAGTGCAGCCTCATATTTTCTTCTCCTTCTCATAAGTATTATCTTCCTTGATTTGAACGTTTCTTCCTCTCTTCCTTCAACGCTCACCCATCTCCTCCTCTTCCTCTCCAGGTTCCATGTTGAAGGTGAACCCAGAGGAGCGTCTGTCCATTACAGAGTTGGTCAACCAGCTCCAGGAGATCGCAGCAGCGCGCAACGTCAATTCAAAGTCTCCCATTACAGAGGTAGGTGTGAGCATGACTGCCTGTTGTAAACAAAATACGACAGCTTTTGATTTGTAAAAAGATTTCTTCAATGTCGCTTAGTCATTTGCAACGGACAGATATTAGATTTTGAGAAAATATAAACGCATTAATGGAGCTGGATTTTGGTTCTGGGTTTTAAATTCATCCGCTCTTCAAACCAAGAGACAATTGAAAATGATCTAGATCAGAACAGCACCTCCTACAATGGAATTAGGGGGGTGTAGGGTGCTTGGCTACTGGGTCGAATTTGTATACGTCTGATATCTTGAATCTTCATCTGTAGAGGATATACTTCAATATACAAGTGTATTTCACTTGAATGAGTAAACATGTTGATTTGATGAGCCACAGTCACATCCTCAATGTCTGCCAGCCTGTTTAAGAGAGATAATTGACAGGGTGAGTGCACAGCTTCTACTGGTGTGTGTGTGTGTGTGTGTGTGTGTGTGTGTGTGTGTGTGTGTGTGTGTGTGTGTGTGTGTGTGTGTGTGTGTGTGTGTGTGTGTGTGTGTGTGTGTGTGTGTGTGTGTGTGTGTGTGTGTGTGTGTGTGTGTGTGTGTACGCACGCACGCACTCAAATTTCTGATGTGGTTACACTTGCTAAGCTTCACATATCACACACACACACAAGGCAGCAGGCACAAAGGACGCTGTCTTCTCTCTTCCCGACTGACCTGGACCTAAGGGGTCCAGAGAACCGGAGCGGACATAGAGGTGGAAAATGTGTGAACTTAAACTCAAAATAAACACAAATCGATACCAAGATTTGATTAGTGCAGCAAGATGTGGCTGAAAAGACAGAAATACTTTTTTCCATTTACCACCCACAGTAGCTAATTCAGCACAATCAGATTTAAGATTTTAGCCTCGGTTTTGGAGCAGAGCAGAGAGAAGCCATCACTGACTTAACAGCCACGGCTTCTAATGTTTCCTATCGCAAATCCACAAATCCTGGTACTTATCACCAAATCCTCAACCACAGTTGTTTATATAAAGCTGATTTCAATGTCAAAATCTCCACGTTTACACCGACTCTTATTTCCTCCAGCAACTTTCTTGTCTTAAATATAAGTGATATATGGATCAGTCAGTGTAGGTTTTACCGAGCTAATTTCTATTAGAATTAAAAGTGAGAATATTTGAGCTCTTTCCCTTTGTGGGAACAAATTAGTAAATTGATGCACAGAATTCTTCTATATCCCGATATCTTACTAATTAGAATCCTGATAAGGCTTGTAAATGTGTGCAGCGCGGAGGCAGATCGCTGATCTGATTAGGATTAAGAAGGGGTTTCCCTGCTGGACATAAGAAGATTAGAATCCTACTTCTCCTCCTCCTCTTCTCTCGGCTGCTTCTCAGCTCGGACATATGGAGAGACAGACTGCGAGATGGAGCAGGGAGGAGGAAACTAGTGAAGGAAGGGAACTACGATGGAAGTGAAATTCTAAAAGGGAAATACTGAAGACGTCCTGGAGAGGAACAGAAGCTGTGTGGCTCATTGGAGAATTATTTTATTCAGAGCGTCACAAATTACTTTTATGATGCATCTACTTTTTGTAATTCTTTTGAACTGGTGATTTCACGTTCGGGGACAGAAACCAGACCTGTCGCTTGACACCTGGGATTTACTGTTCCTCTATTTGTGGACCATTCTTTTTTTATCAAGCAGAGTTTTTATTTATTTTTTGCTGGGATGTTTACACTGTAATATGATATTTAAAATTTGTTCATACCTGTCTTGAATATCTCAGACAAAAAATCTTAAGTCCTGGCTTCAAGTTTTTTTGCCATCTTAGTTGTCAAATTGTCGACCCACCTGTTACTATGTTGAGTACGTACTACTGTTGGCGTCCAGTGTCTGACGGCTATGAATGTCTGCAGCTGCTGGAGCAGAATGGAGGTTTTGGCAACAACGGAGCTCAGCCACCAATGCAGATCCACAACGTCCAAAACAATGCAGGTAAGGCTGGTTTTTATTTATTTAATTTGCATTGTCATCCATTTGGATGACAATGCAGCACTCTCTGTGGGTTTGGTGTTTTTAAGAGAGATTGTTGGTTTGTGTGTTTTTTTCCTGCCTCTTTGTTTTGAGTGTTTTCACATTTTAGATGTGGAGGGTTGAACTGAAATGTCTCCCACAGCAGAGCATTGGAGTTGTAGAATTTTTCCATCCTTTGCACAAGTGGAATAGAACAAGTCATTTGCTGAAGCACAGCCTATAGCCCCCATGAGTGACTTGGAATAAATCGGTCATGCTACACTGACACTAACAAAATAACTACAACTATGCAGCTATTTTACAGGGATTTGAACAAGAGACTTACTGTCATGAAACCTCTCTTTTTAAAACTCTTGTTAACTACCCGTATCACTGAAAGTCCAGCATGGCAGTAAGTAATCTGTTCAGTTCCCCTATGACCACCTGACTGCTGACCACAACACTTCCTGTCTGTTCAACGCCCCGTGAGGAAACCAAAGTTTCCCCCCTGGGAGCAAAAGGGTCGTCATGCTCATCAGTCTGTACATCAGTTTGTTTTTGTTACGATGACCTTTGGTATGTCTGAAGCAGACTGACGCAAAGTACACAAACCCCACAAAAACGTCAATTTTCAGTTTTTTGATGGTTAAATTCTGAATATTAAAAGCAGGAGCTGAAGGTACCTGGTGAAAAATCATGTTTTATCATGTAACTTTTCTGTAAATGAGTGTAATAGGCGCATTATTTTCCCATTTATAAACCGACAGTCGTGTAGGCAGTGTACTGTACATTAAGAGGATTTCTACTCTGTCAGCCAACCATCTGTCGAAGGGCAGAAAGCGTTTGCTCTTTGCTCTGAGAGCTGCTCCCGTCCTCCTGCACCTACGTCCAGACCTGGGCAATAAATGATCATATCTGAGTCATGTGCCTGTTCGTCACTCCCAACATCTTGAAGCTCATTGGTTGACAAAATACAAATATTTCCCCCAATGCAAAGATTGCATGAGTGTCTTTGTTTTCATTGTGGGTTTAACTGTGTCAGGGCTTCAGCTGTGACAAAGTATGCAAATGTATGATATTTACATTTTGCTCTTCTTCCTCCCACGATGTCTGAAGGCATTTATGATCCTGATCAGTCAGCCAGTGGCCTTTTTGATATCTTACGGGGCGGAACCGAGCGCTTCCTGACCAACATAAAGGACACTTCCTCTAAGGTCATCCAATCAGTAGCCAGGTAAGATGCTATTTCTACACATTGCATTTAAGTCCACAGATCAGACGGCTCTAATTGTGCTTTATTCATACAACTGGACAGTTTTTCCCCCCAAACATGCTGTATGCCATGGAAAGTGTTTTCTGTGGAGTTGACTGAACATTCAGTAGAGCTTCTTAATTTTTTCAATGGCTAATTTCACACACAAGTCTATGTATTAGTTAATTAACCCTTGTAATTCCACCATCACGTTCGTAGTCCTGTAAGGAAATTTTAATCCCGGCATCCATCAAATGGCATAACTATATATAGTAATTGTTTTATTAGTATCATCAACCGGAAGTATAGAAATGCTGTTGATTTAATATGAATCATTCATAATCATACCTTCCCTGCCCTCAGATTTACCTTTAAAAGGAACATTTTGCTACTAGGCTGTTTGGCACATTCCCTTTCAGTCAAAGTGTGGGATATCATGGCCTGTGCATCCAGACCATAGATTGCACATAAAGATGGATGATATGACAGCTCTACAAAAGTGAAGCTAAATCATCTTCAACCCCTGGTGGCTGGTTGCACTATCGGTCATTAACCCCACAGGCGACATTATTGCAGATGGAATATGAATATACAAACTAAAAAGTCAAATAACAGATGTTTTCTGTTATTTTAGGTAGTTATTGCACCGTCTGTTCATTTTTGTGGTAAAGTTATTTTAATTCATTATTATTTTATTATTTAATACTATAACAGTAGGGTGAAATGTTATGATTGGCAGCTGAGACTGACTCGTGATTGGTTGAGAGCACGTATCAGTGGGACCTCAATACATCACAATCACTGCTGTGAAGACTCTGGCATCAAGTTGCACAGTGGTGCCACCAGTATCCGGAAAACTTTAGCTTCATATCTGTACAACAGGACGAGGTGGAGATGCATCATCCATGTTTATTCACAGTCTATGTTCCAGACTGAATACGGTATGCAGAGATAATCAGGCTACTGGTAGCACCATGATCTTCCTTCATGGTGTCTTCAGTTGGACACGCAGGGTGTGATATCCCATACTTTGCGTTGTACCACCTTCCTCTTCTTCAGGGAACAGAAGTTTTAGTCGTAACATCTTGTTCGTAGTTGTGATTCTCCCTAAAAACCTTATTTCAGGTCGTCTCTCTATGACGAGCCACTGCAAGAATAAGTCGGTGGATGGTGTGAGTTTTAGTCTCCTAGATTCATTCACAAATGGCTGCATGTGTATTAAAGGGTTGAGAAGATGAAGCAAAGTGTTCCTTTTACAGCCCCTCTATGTTTCATTTGGTTATATTCTCTCATCGGTTTGTTCCATTTGTTTGGTCGTTTTGTTTATTTTTGTTGTTTCTTTTCTCTGTCCCAATCCCTCATGGTCCCAATATGTGTCCATCATCTAGCAACCCCAGGTAAATATGGGTCAGTGAAGTGCAGCGACTCAGGCGTTGCTCTGTGTGTTCCACCGTTTGTGTTTCATTTAGACGAAAAACCACAACAACAAACAAACAACCTATCTCCCATTTTTACTTTGCTGTGTCCTTCATCACAGCTTGCTGATCCTAACATCACACATTCAATAACTGAGTTGAATGAATGCAGGGCAAAGAAAAAGGACAGAGAAATGTTTTACGTTTAGCTGTCTGGTCTGAATGAGTGAGTGAGTGAATGGTAGAGTAAAGGTTGTAATGTTGCTCCTCTGCTTACTAAATCACCATTCCAGCAACATGCATCTGTGTGTATTAACACCATACAGATAAAAAAAGTAGCGTAACCAGCGTAGATAGAGGAGTTTCTTTGCTTGGCCTCCAGTTTGTTTGTCTCTACTAAGTTTTAATTAACAGTAGAAATCATGCTGCATTGTTTTTGCTGCCGTCATTGTTTGATCTCGTATGATTTGGTTTTGTTGTCAAATCCAGCGTAACCTAATTTCTACTGTAATTAACTTCTAATAAGACTTAACATGATGGAGCTTCTTTTCAGTCTAATCCCATGTGACATTAAGCAGCTGCCGGATGCATGAGGAAATATAAACTGAGGACTGTCTTGATCTAATTTTGTGTATTTGCTGCCTTCATCTAAATCGGTTGAAATGTGGTGTTGTGTGGCAGGCAGCCCCTTTGCAGACATGTCCAATCACTCATGTACCCAGGGTCATGTTAGTATACAGTAATTCAAAGCTTTGGAGTGTTACTAAGCTTTGGGAATGGCTGTGTTTGTGCCGGCTCTTAGACCTTAGTCACACTGTTTGATTTCCCTTCTTATTTCTAGTGTAGGTTTGTGTTTTGTTCTCCCTCCTTTTGTTGTGAACCGACACTATTCATAATAAGTGCACTTATATGTTCTCTTACAGCTATGCCAAAGGAGACCTGGATATTTCTTACATCACATCTAGAATAGCAGGTAGGATTGATACCTTCCATGAAACATACTACAGAATAATCCAGTGCCTACAGCTTCAATGAAAGGGATGTGACAAACAATCTAACAGTTACACATGCTTCTCGTGCTTGTGTGTCTGTCTTTGTGCAGTCATGTCCTTCCCAGCAGAGGGGGTGGAGTCGGCAATAAAGAACAACATTGAGGACGTCCGTCTGTTCCTAGATTCACGTCACGCTGGACACTACGCTGTCTACAACCTCTCCAAACGATCCTACAGGCCGTCACGATTCCACAACAGGGTATGACGTGTGTGTGTGCACCTCTTTAGTGTGTAGAACCAAACTCCCTTGTCCCAAATCCTCACTGTGAATGAGTGGTTTGTTTACACTGAACCAATAACAGCAGAGGTCTTCTGAGGAGGGTTACTTTATTCAGGGGTTTGTCTTTCTTTGTTCACGTAGGTCTCAGAGTGTAACTGGCAGGTGCGTCGTGCCCCCAACCTCCGCAGTCTCTACAGTGTGTGTAAAAACATGCATCTATGGCTCAAACAAGACCAGAGGAACATCTGTATAGTACACTGTCTGGTATGTAACCTTACTAGACTACTGATCGATGGCTGCGTCCTCCCTCGTAAGGAGAAGGACAAATTCTGCAACGTCTCTGATTGTGACCTTTTCCTCTGTCTGTAGGACGGCAGGGCAGCGTCCGCCGTGGCAGTTTGCTCCTTCCTGTGTTTCTGTCGCCTTTTCACCACAGCTGAGGCAGCCGTCTACATGTTCTCAATGAAGAGATGCCCTCCTGGCATAGCACCCTCTCACAAGAGGTAAAAAAAAAAACACCAACATAAAATATGTTCTGTGTTTAGGAAAAACGTCCAATACATGAGCCTCGTCTTGCTTTTGATTGTTGCAGGTATATCGAGTATATGTGTGACATGATGGCAGAGGAGCCCATCATCCCCCACAGCAAGCCCATAACCATCCGCTCCATCATCATGACGCCGGTGCCGCTGTTCAACAAGCAGCGTAACGGGTGCAGGCCGTTCTGCGAAGTCTACGTTGGAGATGAGAGGGTCCTCACCACGTCACAGGAATACGACAAGATGAAGTAAGATAACGCAGACAACAGGACGCCAAACAAATTCACATACATGGAAGAAATGTGGCTCAAACTTTTGCTTTCATCTCTTTTCAGGGATTTTAAGATGGAGGATGGCAGAGCGGAGATTCCACTCAATGTGTCAGTCCAAGGAGATGTACTGGTGGTGATCTATCATGCAAGATCTACACTGGGAGGGCGTCTGCAGGCCAAGGTACACACACATACACACACACACACACACACACACACACACGCTTGACTGGAAATGAACCCACAACCAGAGACATAGCAGATAGCATAGTTGCATTCATTGTATATCACATTTTAAATTCCATTCTGTTCTGTTTCAGATGGCATCCATGAAAATGTTTCAGATCCAGTTCCACACAGGCTTTGTGCCCAGAAATGCGACCAATGTCAAGTTTAACAAGTGAGTACACAGCCCTGATCCATGAAACACCGTCTCTGCTGCAAACTTCATACTTCCTTCTTGGTACCATAATCTTTTCTAATAAGACTGGTGGCCGACTCTTCTGTTGTAGAGGTCCAACCACAGTTCTTAATGTTTACATCAACATCAGTAGTAAGAAGTACTGCTCAAGTACAAGCTTGTAATGTGGTCTCTCTGTTAACTTATTTCTCATCTACCTGTTCCTCCTGTCAGGTACGACTTGGACGCCTGTGACATCCAGGAGAAGTACCCGGACCTGTTCCAGGTGAACTTAGACATTGACATGGAACCCAGGGACCGACCCAGCGCTAAGAGCCCGCCGTGGGAGAGCTTCCAAACCAAGGGCCTCAACCCCAAAATCCTATTCTCCTCTCGTGACGAACAGCAAGAGATCCTCAGCAAATTCGGTAAGTGACATTTGTCTCCATCCATTGCTCAAGCCATTTTGGGGGGAAAGTTATTTTACAGTTTTTCCAATTCACTTCTAAATATGAACTTTATATTAAACCTCATTCACTGTAGGTAAACCGGAGCTGCCTCGTCAGCCAGGCTCCTCAGCGTTTTATGATTCAGAGGCGTCTCAGCCGGTGCAGACTCCAGACGGCTCCAGTGCAACAGAACCAGAGCCAGAACCAGAACCAGAATCTCCCGGGAGCACAGATACCAACGCTAACAACTTCTTCCAGACACTGGATTGGGAAGGTACGTTCTTGTAAAGCTCCACTTGCCTTTAACATTCTTTAGTATTCTGGTTAATATCCTGCTGTCTAAACAGGAGAGAGAGAGCTGTGGAGCTATAAAACAGTATGTAACCTCTCGATTTCTCCCCCCCCCTCTCGGAATGATTCCAAAGAAAAAAACATTCCTTTAAGATGCCCATAATTTCTTGTATGTGTAGATGTGAGCGGCCCCCAGGACGCCTCGGACAGTCAAGCAGGGGGATCCATGAACGAACAGGAGGACATGAGTGATCAATCAGAGGGAGAGTCCTACTCCTACTCTGCCCCCGGGGGGGAGCCGCTGTCACGTGACCCCAGCGAACCATTATTTGATGCTGACTTTGAGGTGAGGAAGTCTTGCATGGCTGATTATAGCATGCCAGTAATACAGTAAACAGTAATACAGTCTTCCTCCGTCACTTTACTAAATTCTAACTCTTCCTGGTGTCCCTATCTCCCCCTAGACTCCCCCCCCTGCCGCCCAGGAAGCTCCTGTCGGTGGCACAGCGGATCTCTTGGGCCTCCACTCTGACCCTGAGCCTCCCTCCGCGTCCTCCACCTCCTCCTCTGCTCCTCAACAAGGAGTCCAGGGAGGAATGAAAGCTGCATCCAGCAACAGCGACCTCCTCAACGATCTGTTTGCACCCCCTGCTGGTCAGACCGGAGCAGGGCAGGAAGACTTGTTCTTCACTGAGACCACACCAGACTCAAAACGTAAGGCTCCAGGCTTAATACGTGACTGTTGTAAAAATCTTCCAGTTGTCTTGAATGTGTTTTCTTCCCCCCACTCCATGTCTGTGTTGCAGCCACGGGCGACCTGTTTGATCCGTTTGGGATGGGGTCCGGCTCCGGTGTCGGCTCCAGCGTGGGCTCGTCTCGGCAGGCCTCCGGACCGGACCTGTTTGGAGACTTGTTGGGTTCTGATAGCTCAGCCACCAGCGGGTTCAGTTCAGGTCACAGTAACCCCACTCCAGCTTCCAACACCAGCCTCTTCAACCTCAGTAAGTTGGACATCACTCAGCATTAAATCTGTCACAACTGTCCAATGTTCTTCTGACGCCTCATCATATCTCAGTGTCTGCGACCCGGAGATATGATGATCGATTACACCTTAAAACAGCAGCTTCTAAATAAGGTTGATGGTTCAACATGTGGAAAAGAGAGAATGTTTCCTCCTTCACTCCCACTCCTCAGCCTCAATGTCTTTTTTTGCTCCATGTTACTTTGGTGAACGGGTACAATCTCCTGTGAGAAGAGCAGAACTGACTTAAAAAGACTTAGAAGTTGTTAAAAGCCAGCGTTTATCTTGAATATTAAGCAGGAAACTTTTGAAATATTAAGAATTCTAAACCGTGGATCATGGGCTAATCGATGTCTAATCGTAACATCTTAAAGAATCAGAATCGGTGATACTTTGGTCCTTTGTGTCTTCACAGATAAGCTTGTAAATGATGCCCCAAAGATGACATCATCCGCCAGCCAGCCGGACCTGCTGGGCGGGTGGGACAGCTGGGCAGCCGGCACCAAAACTGGCATGAGTAGCACCAGCAGCAAACCCAGCTACACCAGTACAGGTAGGTGGAGGAACATTGTGGAGCTGATGGTTTACTGATCCCTATAAGTCTTCAGTGTTGCCTAGAAAACTGTAAACCTCAACAGTTCTAACTCACTTGTTGTCCCTCTGCCTGTAGCTGCTGGTGGGTCGTCCATGTCAAAGGCCAAGTCTCAGACCTTTGACCCCTTTGCCGACCTCGGAAACCTGGGTTCCAATTTACCTGGTAAGTTCTCCTGCTCAGATATTCAGTTAGCAGTCTTCCAGGAAGGGAAAGTGTACCGTTGTTAACTAACTATCATTCCTGCATGTTTCAGGACCTTCTTTTAGCACAAAGGCTCCTCCCTCCTCTGCTTCCTCCTCCACCAAGGCTCAAGGGCAGCCCTGGCAGTCCGGTAGAGCCGCAGCCGCAGCCCAGGGCAAACCGTGGATTTCGGGATCGGGATCCGTACCCAAAGCATCCTCAGCATCTCAGCCTGCAGCCGCGCAGCCCATCAAGCCTAACTACAACCTCAGCTTCTCTAGTGTCATCGGCGGGAGAGAGGACAGAGGCGTGCGTGGGCCTGGATTCGGTACGAAACGCTGAGTAGAGGGGAAGTGATCTGATGCTGGAGTTGTGGATCATGCAGGAAGCGTAGATATAATATCAACCACTTGAAAAAAGAGATTTGATGCTGCAGCTCTGACATCATTTCATTCAGTTGTTTAAGATTATCACAGAAATTTAGGATGTTGTTTCTTCAATCTTCTCCAAAAATGCCTCATCTTGTGTAACAAAGTCTGCGTGCATCTTTTTATTCAAACACAATTTCCTGTCAGACTCCTCATTTCTCTGTGCCGTGTTGTGAACGCAGGCCCCAAGCCGAAGGTAAAGCAGGACGATTTTGAGGACCTGCTGTCGACTCAGGGTTTCGCCTCTAAGCTTGATAAGAAGGGACCAAGGACCATCGCGGAAATGAGAAGACAGGAGATTACAAAAGACATGGATCCGCTCAAACTGCAGGTAACAAACTGAAAGCATGTGTGGGGGACGTGTTATACACACGCTGCTCGAAACACATTCCTGAGGAGATGAAATGCAGATATGATGCAGTGCCTTGTGGCAGGAGGTGGATCAGTTTGATCTTTAGATAACAATACATCTTGATCTTGCAGTGATAGTCTGTCTCACATTGAGGTTACATAGGACAGGTCATTCACCTCCAGTGGCAGCTTCCTGGCGTGAGTGTGTGTAATAGAAACATACCTCTAAGTTTTCGTTTTAAAACACATCATTGTTGCCACGATTTTACCTTCCGTCCACACTACTCTGGAGATTTCGAGCCTCTAAACTCAGGAACCTTTGAAATGCTGCTGGTCCTGTTTTAGTTTGGAAATGATGATGCAGTCACCTGCAATCGCTTCCTGGTCGATCTTGTGAGTCACTACTCGATTATCAGTGAATGAAGACGTTGTCAACACTCACTGTCTGTATCAGTTCCACCTCATTGTTGGTCCAAGAAAGAAAATACCTCATCTTACTTCTGCTGCTCTTCAACTGCACAGTAGACGGTTACTTTCCAAAAGGCTGATTAGAGAGGCCAACATGGCAGCTTTTCTCGTCTTTGTAGTGCCAGACAATGTTTGCACTTGCCCTGATAAAATAATATTAACGTTTGTTTCATTGTCCTGCCGCATCAGATCTTGGATTGGATCGAAGGGAAGGAGCGAAACATCCGCGCGCTGCTGTCGACGCTGCACACGGTGCTGTGGGAGGGAGAAACCCGCTGGAGGCCTGTGGGCATGGCCGACCTGGTGACCCCTGACCATGTGAAGAAGTACTACAGAAAGGCTGTGCTGATTGTCCATCCAGATAAGGTACAGTGTTAACACGCATTCAGCCGGGTCAGGAACAACAACAGACGCTGATTTGAGGATTCAAACGTATACCCTCCCTCTCTCCGCAGGCGACAGACCAGCCCTATGAACACTACGCTAAGATGATCTTCATGGAACTGAACGACGCCTGGTCAGAGTTTGAGAACCAGGGATCCAAAGCACTCTTCTAAAAGCCTGGTCTGGATCCCAGCTCGACTGGACTGGATTCGGCCTAACCAGACAAGGGGTTAGACCGGGCCAGATAAGACAGGACTGAGCCCACATTGGGCCTTAGGGGGCAAAGAGCCTCTGAGAGGTGTCCTCTCTACCATTCCCTTCACTCCCTTATTCCTTCTTTACGTTCTTCTGTTCCTACAGTCAAGGAAAAAAGACCTTTTGTTTCATGCCTGGCTGTAGTTAAAAAAAAATAATCCTCACTGGTTATTAAAGTGCCAGTTAAATGTTGTGATCGTTCTTAAACTCACTGCCTACCTGTACGCCTGCCTGAGTGGTGCTGCAACGGAAGGAGGAACGGGTGACAATCACACCAAGAAGACACGGTGGGAAAGAAATAGGAAAATAGAAAGACTTTTGAAACTACGCAGATGATTATCAACACAGTGGTATTCCGATTAAAAACAAAAAATAAGATTTATTTACCCCTCACTAATAAAATGCTGGTAATTTTGGCTGTGGCTTGTAGGTTTGTCATCTGTGCTTGGCACCTTTGCAGACAACCAGTCGTTTATTTTACTGGTAAAAAAAAAAAGGCAATTTTCAAAACATGATTTAAACATTTTGAAGCTCAGCTGCCTCAAAAAGTAACAAACATTGCTGATGAATCTCGGAACGTAGCGGCCACAGCAAGGAACAGTCCTGAACTCTTACTGCAGAAGATCTGAGGATAAAACACGTCAAAACTTTTAAAGTGCTTCTGCTGCACCTTTTGGGTCAACGCTCGGTCGGGGTTTGAGCCATTTCCTCTCCAGAAGGACGAGACGATTGCCTGCTGAACACTACTAGTGCTGCTTGTACCATTGCAGTTATTGCTACACACACACACACTGCTCAGGCTGATGTGAAAACCTGCATCCTGAACTCCTGACGACGGAGCTGAACTTCTTTCGGAGCCCCATATAAACCCAAGCGGGCCGTGTGTTGTTTTTGAAGTGCTCTTTGAATTCCACCCACTCGGGCTACACCGTGTAGCGTCGCGACTGCAATGCTCTCCCAACGACAGGGGGTGGGCGTGTTTGATTCCCAAACCAGGGTAGTCCCAATGGGCGGTGGCTCTTTTTTTTTTGGATTTTTTTAATTGAAAGTGCTCTTTTTCTTGTAGCAGAAACTGAGTCTACCTGAGGGGCAGACGTCTCTGCCTCCTCGGCTCTCTCTCACAGCTTGTCACTTCTGAAGCATCTCCACATGGCCATCCTTTATAACCCCCCCCCCCCCCTCTGTTTGTCTCAGTAACCCGAGCCTCGTTCAGTGGATGGTCAGTTTATAGGAGGAGATCAAAAAGAGAAGAGAGAACATGGTGATTTAATCTGGTTTTATAATTTTTTTGGGGGGGGGGGTTCCTGTGTTGAGCTTTTTTTTTCTTTTTTTTTTTACTTAATCATCACATTGATTGTAAATATAAAACATCATCATCAAGTGGCTTTGTTGAGATTACAGCCTGTGTGCGTGGGTGTGTGAGTCTGTATGTGTGAGTGTGTTTCTGGAGTAGACAATGAAACCATTGTTACACACGATGCTTTTCTGTCACAATCTTTTCTTCATTAGCTTCATTATTTCAGCCACGTTTGTTTTTTGTTTCTTTCCAACCTATTTTTTTTTATCGTTTCACATTTTACCTCATGGACCAATCGAATCACCTGTTTTCCTATTTATTATTGTTTTTTTTTTGGGAGTGTGGGGGCGTTATGATGACATGTATTCATGCATATTGATGGCACAAGTAAAAGAAGAGAAAATCAGATAATATATAAGTGGAATGTGCTAATAATGGAGTGCAAATAGGACAGTTGTTGGTTGATCACAGCCTCTTGTCGCTTGTTTCATTCCAAAGCATCTATTATGAATACGAATGTGCTTTTACAAATATATATATATCCTCTCTGTTGTTATGTGGTATGTGTTTTATCATTTTTTCTTTTTTGTTTCGTTCTTTTCTGAAGTCGTTCCTTCTGTTTTGACTTTTTGCTACAATTCCAACACGAGGGGCCAGTAAAACCTACGTAAGACGCTGGAAAAATAAAATTAAAAAAAATCAACTGACGCTTGAAATTCAGTTGAAACTCTTCACAGCGTGATCATCAGTATAAAGAGGGAGGCTTGTAAAACCACGTACTGGCAGTGTTTACTGAACCAAATTACATCATACTAATATGAATGTAGATTTCAATGCAAAAACAAATAAAACTCTTTTGATCTGAGTTAAGGAGTTTGGTGTTTCTTTGTCCTTATTGATGATTACCTTCAACTCTGTTATTGGTTTGTTTGTCAGCAGGATTAACAGACGACTGAACAGATTTCCACAACTTGGAAGGATCGGACATGGGCTGAGAAATAATTAAAAGTTTGGTCTGGATCCTGGAATTAGTTTTAACATGATATGGCTAGTTTGACATTTTAGGGAATAATTAACTATTCTTGATTTTAAAAAATTTATCTGGCACATTTAAGGAACTGATATCTATGAGTGTAGTGTGGTGCAGCTTGATTTAGTTTGAGGGAGCTGGTGGAGGTATGTGCTCTGAGTTATATACATGTATTGATTATATATGAAGTAATTTCTGTTCTTTGGCCTCATTAGAATAACATGTTAGTCTCATTCCAGTTCTGGCTTTAATCATCTTCATGTAACATTTACTTTGGTCAGTATGTATTCACAGTCTCATCAGCTTTTTTTTTTTTTAACTAGAACCAAGCTGTGTTAGTTAATTGAAGATTCTTGATTAACAATTGACTCAAAACAAAGTACACCATATGTTGTTATTTCCCCTGACAGACAAGAGTCTGGGCTGATAGTCGTCATTTAGCTTTCTTTGCCCCCCCACTAAAATTTATTAAAATCATTTCCCATGAGCCAGAAACCAAGGAGTTACATCAGCAATGGTTTAAGATCAGTCATGTAATAAGAGGATAATCAGAAAAAGATGATCTACAAATCATCTTTGAAAACTAAAGATCTGGTCTAGAAGTTAGGCTGAATATACTGTATCTAGTATTTATATATAATATAATACTTCTTTCCCAACAGCTCCAGCTCCCACTGTGACCCTCAAAAGGTTAAGTGGTATAGATACTGGATGGATATGTATATAAATTTATTTCTTCATTTTTAAAATGTATTTGTTTCCCCAACAGTTTGTGTCAGTGTATGAAAAGTAAACACATAAGCCAGCATCACGATGAACTACAGCTTTATTTCAAAGTTGAATTTAGTCAGACCATCAACAGCCAGATTACAGACTTCGAACACAACTGTATCACATCATATGTTCTATACAAAAATTAAAAAAGAAGAAAGTGAGGGGGGGGAAGGCAAAAAAAAACCTCGAGTTGCCCTCCACAGCCGCCATTTTCCCAGAGGCCACTGGCGCCAGAAAACCCTCGTTTTTAAGCATCGGACTAATGTAAGCAGTGGCTCTCAGGAGGCAGAGAGGAGAACAGAGGAGGGGAGAGGCTCGAAGCTCCGACTCCAGGTAAACGGGTCAAGAGCAAAAAAAAAAAATCGGTGATTCTGAGATGTGACAACAGGAAAAGTTTGAACACAGGCCCAAGTGCAAACTAGCCACTTCCATCCCTGCTACAGTGTTCACATGCATTGAGTGTAGATGCAGAATGAGGCAGACGTTCTCGAGAGGAAGGAATATATAAGAAATACCAGGCGCTGCCGTTTATCTTGCTCTAGGAATCTCCATCTCTCAACAACGTCTGCTTCCGCTGCTCAAAATTCACCGTACATGCCTTTGGGGGAGAAACAGATTTAAAAAGGAGCCACGATATGTTTGTTTCCGTTTTTGCAACTAATAACAGTCTGTTCTGCTGCATCAAATGCAGCACTTTTGGGGTTTGTTGCATCTGGTTTGGTGTTTTGACGGGAAACCAGTGCAGGAAAGGCACTTCAAAGTGTGGATATTCCTTCGATTTCCTGACGGCTCCGTTGCAAGCCCTAAAAAAAAAAGAAAAAGATGAAAAAGCTCAACGGCTGGCTGACTCCATTTAGAACTCCGAGTCCTCAAAATGACAAAAGGGGAATCTGGAATTTAAAGATCAACTGTCAGATCAGCTGTAAAAACACAGGTCATCTATGTGATAATGGGTTGATTCAATATCGGGAGCAACTTACAAAGACTGTGTGGCTCTAGCCCTCGATGGAGACCTCTGGAACAATGTGTCCATTCAACGCTGTCTCCACTGACATCTCCTGAACAACAGAGGACATCAGATCGGTGAGATCACAAGCATTGGCAAGTGACACAAGTGAATTAATTATGTCTCATTCTACTCCACGACTAATGTTTACAGCTCTGTCGTTTGTCTTTAATTGAATGTCTTTACCATTGTTTTGACTTGAGCTGCATAGAGTCCACAGTGAGCTGCATCTGACACGGCATGTCACACGTCTCTGACTTCAGCTCATCCAGACATTTCTGCTCAGCCAGGGCATCCGGGAAAGACACGGAGAAGAGAACGGTGGGTGTGTTTTAATACCTATAGTATGTATATAATGGATTAGCCAGTCACCAAGACAGTAACTTACGATGATCATTTCCAATACAGGGGGCAGCAGCAAGCTCAGGCATCAACTGCAAGCTCGGGGGCAGCAGCAAGCTCATGCTCAACTGCAAGCTCAAGACCAGGCTCGGCTGCTCAAGAACAGGCTCATGCTTGAGTTCAACCTCAACCTCGGGTATAAGCTCAACCTCGGGTTTAAGCGCAACCTCGGGTTAAGCTCAACCTCGGGTTTAAGCTCAACCTCGGGTTTAAGCTCAACCTCGGGTTTAAGCTCAACCTCGGGTTTAAGCTCAACCTCGGGGTTTAAGCTCAACTCAGCGGGGGTCACATCCATAGGCTCCGCCAGGGCGCAGGGGGCATCAATCACAGCCACAATTTCCTGAACACAGCAGAGAGAGGAACAGGTTAGAAACTACAGACAGAAAATTATCATATAATTGAGCATTTTTGTGGTTGATGACACTGATTTAACATCCAAAGACCAAAACGACCTAATTAATGTTGAACCTTAAAAAGCTGAGTCTTACCTGTTCGATCTCTGTTGGTGCGGTGTAGCATCAATTGACTCAAGCTGGAGAAAGAGAAACACAATTTTAGCAAAACTGTTCATTTACGACAGATACATGTTAAATAGATCAATAGCAGCAACAATGGCTGTTTATATTTTGTAGCATTCTCCATTGTTACTGTTTTGTTTTCTCATCTTATGTCTTTAATACATTTCATTTATTTTGAAATTTTACTTTTCAACTCTTAGTTTATATATTTTCATATTGTATGTTTATTCGTGTCAAGAATTTGTCATGTAACTTTTTATCCTAAAAGCACATTTAGTCCATTACATAAAGACACTACAACGCATTTGTTGCAGCCTGCCACCTGGTGGACACAGGATTCATGTACCGTTTCAGTGGATAATCTGGATTACAGATGCAAATGAAATGTGATTTAACATGTGTCACTCATCAATAAACCCAGTGATAAACATCTGGGTGTCGGTCTCACCTCCTGGGCAGCGACGGACTCGGCAATGGCGACCTCCACTTCGATGGCAGAGTTTGTGACAACAAAGTCATCAACAAATGTGTCAGCAGGCGCCTGAGGGAACCAGAGGGGGAAATGTTTCAACGCAATAAGCACACCGTATAAAGTCAAAGCATAAATGTCTGATTTGGAGAAGTTATGCATCAGATCTGAAATTTTTACCTCAATGACTTCAGCTACGAGAGTTTCTTCCACCAGAGCCTCGGGCATAGCGGCTGGAACCTGGAGAGACAACAGGTTCGGTCAGGACGTTAGTTTGCATAACACATGTTGAGTAAGTGTTGCTACTCATTTCAAAGTTACTTTAGAAACTAAAGTAAAATGTGTAAAAATGAACTGCATAAAGCTTTTCTTACTGGGGGAAGATTTAAAAATACTCACCATTGGGATTTCCACAGATGCAGGACATCCTGATGTAAACAAGAACAAATAGGTCATAATGTGCCTTTTGTGTTTGCTATTAAATGTTGAAATTGAATATATGACATTGCATGCTCAATAAACTAATGAAACATTTAAGACGACATGCTGACACACTATCTACCAATGAAAATGTAAAACACACACATTAAACTTTTATCACCTACTACATTCTCCGAAAGACAGAAACTCGAGAGAAGAGGGGAGGAGGAAGATTGTTTTATCAGCGTGGGCACCTCTGCGAGTGTAAGCGGGCTCAGCAAGTTCTTCAGGTGCCTCTTCTTCAGCCAACACTTCCACTTCAGCGTCGTCCTCCTCAGCTGCAGGACTGACGACAGCTTCAGTCATCTGTTCAGGTGCCTCTGCGATTTCCTCCACGGCTTCAGTTTGTGCTTCTACACGAGCTCCACTGGAGCTTCCATTACGGGCTCTAACGGAGGTGGTTTCTTCTGTGACGGCCACCACTTCGACTGAGACTTCCTCTGCCACAGGCGCAGCCTCTGTTTCAGTCTCGCAGACATCATGCGTCTGCACGAGCGAATCACAACACAGCACACATTAAATAACCATGCAACGTGCAACACCCTGGACAGACAAGATGACCAATCTACTGTGATGTGGAGCCATGCAGACGTGAAAAAAGCTCAGTCTTACCTCTACAGTTTCTGTGGTTACGACTGTGGCTTCAACCGACTGCAGCTGCAGAACCAGAAATGAAAAAACTGTTAAGACTAGAATGATAAATTGATAATTGATAAAAATGGACAAATAAATGAAGTCATTTTAAAATAACACCAAATTTTAGCTTTTACATCAATTGCAGCACTTCTATCACATCAAATCCCTCATTAACTACAATTTCCTGTGGTTTTTGGTCAGTAATGAACATGACATTTTAGAGAAATGGCCCAGAGGCAAAGTGTGGTTGTTTGTTTTGAAGTTCAAGTCATAGAAACTTTTACACACTTTTCCACTCAAAAGGTTTCTCTCTCTTGTCCAGTTACCGCTGCCGTAATCTCATAAAACACAAGGAAACTGTGACTAAGCCTTGTTTTAACCTTTGTCGTCACTTCCTCAGCGAGTTGGTCTGACATATGAGCAAAACCCCCACAGACACTGACATGCGTTCCCAGAAAAGTAGAGATTTGTTGCTGAATCACTGAATGCAGTCTACTGTGCTCCTTTAATAAAAGAAATGAGACCAGTAATTTTCGGCTTTATTTATTTGGGAAAGTTAAGCATGTTCTTTTTTGCGGCCATTTTTTAGATTTTCCAGAAAAACCTGAAATGTATCCTCCAAAACTTACAGCAGTTTCCTTTAGACTGACAATGTGTTGTTCTGTTCTATGTAGAGCTGCTTTTAAAAAGGCACATCAGGTTGCTGCTGTAAAACCCTGTTCACTTAATGCAGGACTCACTGGAGAGGTGTCATGAGGAGTTACCCTCACTCATTCACACCTGTTATGTGCCTCTGGCGTAAAGATACTGCCTGAACAAGTTTTTGTTGTAATTCTGCAGGCGTTTGTTTCCGTGCATGAATGTTGAACATGCAGCTTTTCATTTGCAAACAGACTATGAACTATGGGGTGTCTACAATAAATCTCGCTGCTATGAGTGTGCGTCTTACCTCAGCCTCTGCTAGAGCTGCCTCTGGAGCCTCAGCTGTGGGTGTAACCTGTGATGGAGAGAGAGAGAGATTATTCATGAGTCAGCAAAACAATCATAAACTTATAACTATATCTAATAAAACAATAGCTGGCAACAAAAGGCCAACTGGGATACATTATGTATTTACAGGTAATTAAATATGCTGCTGCCGTGATCCTGTTTTGACTTTTTTCTTCAAAAGTCGAGGGGCGCAAACAGCTGTCCTTAAAATGTGCCCGGAGCAAAACGACCTTTAAAAGAAAAGTTTGTCAGGCAAACTGCAGAGAGAGAATCTACTGAGACTCAGCAGGATTACCGTGTCCAGAACAGGAAACGCTTTCCAGATCGAGAATGTTTTCAGACTATAAATTAACTGGCAGCGAATGCACCAGCTCCCTTAAGTGTATTTGCATGTGTGTGAGAGAGGGGGGGGCGGGGCAGGCACATTATATACCCTACAGGAATGTTGCATCCAATGCACAATGGGAAGCTGTTACGCCCTCATCTCACAAAACCTAAATATTCACCTTATTAAATCCCCCTATTCCAAAAATACACTTGAAAGAAAGAAATTCAAGAGTGTGACTTCATTGTTATTATTATCTAAATATAATATAGAAGTAAGTATTTTCCAGACTCAAAAACTGCTCTTGATAATAATAGAAGTCACTCAATATTTCACATATTACAGCCTTTGCCATTGATTTGCTGGAACAACTGGCAGTAGCCAACATGGCCACTGGTGGCCTCTACTGTGGCAGCCAAGGCGTGTTGACTGAGCCACAGCGGCAATCACAGGGGGGCAGCGCATAAATATTGTAAATCTCCACAGACTGACAGTAAATTATTCAGCCTGCGTTGTACCAGCGCTTCTTCAATGTAGGACAAGTCCAGAACACGCAGGCGGCTTCAGCCCGTCAGGAACAGGCTGAACACTCACTAGATAGAATATATAAAACAGTAGAGGTGTGTAAAGTCTCACAAAAGACTTTAAACATCTATTCTTGTTTCTACTGTGGGGTGAGGAGTCAGTTTTCTGTGGAACTTAAAACAACTTTTGAACAAAAGCGCAAGTAAGCAAACAAGTGTTGCACGTGTGGTGGAGCAGGGTAAAAGTATATATAGCCTCAGAGGGACGTATAGGGGAGTGAGCCTATAGGACTATAGGCCTCCCTTCTCTTGACACGTGTGGCCACATACAGTAGACACACCCCCCCCCAGTCTGCCCCAGAACACTCTGTACCAAACTGATCTGCACACACATCCTGCCCCGCACGCCCCACTGAAAGACAAATTGAGCACAAACCGAGGCGGATCCTGGGAACAGCTCCACTTCACGCAGCCCGACAGTGAACCTACAGTTAACGCATGGAACTTTATGTTCCAACTAGATCTCTGGCACAGACGCCAACCACATACAGATTCTCACTCTGGCCTTTTTTAGAATCTGACGACCAACCAAGACTTTTAAAAGGGGGGATGCGATTCTGCAGTTGACACAGAAACATAACAAATTAATATATTTATATAACAAAGGCTTTCTTTTAAATTAACACTGTCTCACTTCCTATATCTTCAATTCAGTTTTTCCCACTTTTTAATTTCTGTGATAAAATAAAATATGCCAAACCAATCATATGCTAACGTGCACCTTCCCTGTTGGTGAACTGGATGCACCCTTCACTAGAAGTCTGTCAGACTTTAAAAAAGGTTCTACAGCAGCTGTCTGTGAGCTCCTCACAAATACCACGGTCTGAACTACACCTTTCTACTGACAGATGAGCTCCCCCCCACGTCCAAAACATAGAAATCAATAGTCGTCTGCCTCCCTCTACTCTAAGCAACGAGGAGGGACACGTAGATGAACTCATACACGTGCTGATTAGACGAGCCACTATGAGCCAATGGGGGGCCATAGGATAGACTGAGAGGAGGAGGGTGATGGAAGAACAGGGGGAGGAATGGGGAGACAAGTGGTGGGAGGGAAGGAACAAATGGCAAGAGAAGAGCAAATTTACAGGCGAAAGCCACGAGGAACCAGGAGGGGGGGGGGGGGGGGGTGGCAAGCTGGTACAAAATGTTCAGCCTCGGCCCGGAGCCGCGCCCCACCCCCCCTTTCAGGCCACAGAGAAATAACAACATGACTCCGGATTGAGCGGTGGGTTTACACTCACCTGACTCTCCGTGGTGACATCCAGAAGTGGATGGGCCACTGGCTTCTGGCCCCGGAGCCAGCTGAACACAAGCCCCATTGTGGCCTACACCTACTTGGTGGCACAGAGGGGCCGCAAGTGCAAATTGGCTAAATATCAAAGTCAAGTTGAAATCTGAGAAAAAGGTCATAAAAGCAGAACTAGTAGTATAAACAAAACTGCAACTGCTTTTTGTTTGCGGTTTAGTTTAATCTGAACTGACAAATTGTCAGTGTCTGAATGTGGCCCCGACTGCGAGCAGTGAAGGAGCAGACAGAAAGCAAGGCGAGAAGGGAGAGAGAGGGGAGATGGGAGGTATGGTGGACGGGAGGAAGGGGGGAGAGGAGGGAGGTTGAGACCAAGGCGCGGAGGGGGTGGATACTGGCACGGCTCAACAAGTACACAATGATGTGCCGCCCATCTCCTATAGAAGCGTCTTTAGTGTTCCTTTGTAGACCAGTGGTTAAAGAATAACAGTCCAAGGCTAGAGGCTGCAAACCAAACCTCCTAAATGACATGTGTGACCAGGGTGGGAGGATCCAAGCAGGACTGAGGGGGAAAGCGTTGGAAAAGGCCACTGATAACACCCCCACTTCTTTTACACTATAGACATAGGGGCCGCCGTGCAGCGTGTGTGTGTCTCTGGGCACACAGACGTACATGCATGTGCTGTTTGCACCTTGTGCGAGCGTCAGTCTCCAGGCTGAAACAGAACATTCTGTTCCCCCACACATGAGCATGATGAAACAACAGAGACCATGATTTCACAGCTCGCTAATGACAGTGTTTAGCGTCGGGGGGTGTACGAACAATCTTGAGCAAAGCTAATTACGTGATATGGATCTACAGCAGATCTGGAGCGTGTGCGAAACAAAATCACCAAACCGCCTCTTTAAAATAGCAGCAGAGGACAAAACAGCACATTTTTCTTCCAACTGTCTTTAAAATGTATAAGATCTCATTAAAAACAAGCAGTTCCATTAAGCAGAAAGGTGATAATGTAACACGACTGCTGAAGAAAGCTCTGTGCGCTCGCTCTCCTACTCTCCACCTCTCCGCTAAATGGAACATGTTGTTCCCTCGGCCCCTCACCCTCCCCCCACACACACACCTCCCTTCAGCACAACCATTTCACCAAATGGCATCCAAAAAACCTCCAAACCACTCACACAAACCAAACTCACAAATATATAAATAGGATTATATACAAACTGCTCATACAAAGTGTCTCTATATAGCAAACCATAAGCAAATAGCAACCAAGTGATGTTCATTTCTCCAACATGTGACCAACATGCATGTAAAATGGTGACTGCATGCATTTCAACATGGTACATGCTGAACCCAACACAGCTCACTGTACCAGAAGAAACCAGTTTGGTGAGTGGCCATTTCTAAAACTGGTTTTGCAATATGGCTCCAGTGATTTGGGAAAGTTCGACCAAATCTGAAATATGTTTCCGACCATGAATTAACAAACATTTCTTCATTTCCAATCGCCAACAGTCACATCAAGTGTAAAAAGAAACGTTCTTACCTCAGTTACTGGTTCTGCTTCAGGAATGATGGGTTCAGCTTCACAAACAACATCAGCTGCGACTTCGGAAGGCTCAACTGCGATAGTCTCGACGACTGGCGCTTCTTCGATGACCGGCGCCGGCACTTCAACCGGGACTTCTGGAGTCTGTTCCAACACCACGACCTCAGGCTCTGGTGTCGCTACTCGGACTGGGACGGGCTCTGCGACGGGCTCTGCGACGGGTTCTTGCACAACTGGTTCTTCTTTGGGGATCTCCACAACAGGTGCGGGGATGGGAACGGCGACGGGAACGGCCACTGGGATCTCCACTGGAACGGCGACGGGAACAGCCACTGGGATCTTCACTGGAACGGCCACTGGGATCTTCACTGGAACTGGTGTCGGCGCTTTAGCCGCTGGCTTTGCTGCAGGGGGCGCACTGACTGCGATCCCCGGGCTTGCCTTGACTGGTGGCTGGCCTGCATATTGCTCTTCGAGGGCTCTCCTCTGGGCTTGCTGCAAAAAGAAGAAGACACAAAAACAGTATTAGTAGATGAAAGTGGAATCAATTTAAGGAGACAAATCAATGTTTTTTTTACAACTGAACCTTTTAAAGTTTGAAAGCGGATTGCGATCTTTCCACGCGAGTCCTTTGAGGGAACTTAGTGTGCCATAAACAAACAGAACTGAGTTTCTGAGTGTGTAAACCTGGTTGATAACGATGGTGAAATGCATAGAGAGCGTGGAAAATGCACGTTTAAGGGGTTTGAACGCTCCTGAGGACCTGAAGGTGTTAAACTGCTTATGTTGTTGTCAGTCCCACTTCTATCAGCAGGAATACCAGGCATGCCACCAAACCCGGGCACTGTCCAGCATGTTTTTCAGCTCTGGACAAAAAACAAAACAAACCCCTCTGGCTTCAATGGAGGTTTTAGGAGCGCAGGCCATTGGTGGGTGGGGCTGAGGGTTTCTGGGAGTGGGCACAGCAAAGCTAGTTTGATAATGGGAGCCAATTAGTTGAATCGGAGCCATCCTGACAGGTCTGGTGAAGCGGGAAGGGAAACCGTGCGAGTCAGCACCAATGATGGGTGCCCCGCGGGCCAGACAGTGGGCCTAATCACATCATAATCAGGATATAATCAGGTTACAATCACTCCCCGAAAATGCTTTTGTTTGGCCGACACAGCCCTGGAGCAGTACTGTAAGCCAATGGCGCAGCTAGCCCCAGTCAAAACAACCCCTCCCTCACCTTTGCTTTCACTCTCTTCTCCCACAAACAGCTCGCTGTGCCGAAATCCAAATATTACATCACATATTTAAACCTCAGTAAATCAAAAGGACTGAGGCTGTACCACGGAGGCCTAAACACTTTCAAAGTGAGAGTGCATGTGTGTCTCCAAGTGTCCGTCAGCTCCTTCCTGTGCTCTGATGAACTCAGAGGAGAATGCAGATAGCAGCACAGTGTGAGTGACTTCACAGGGGCCACTTTTATCAGAGTGTCACTGGCAGACTGAGAGAATCAGGGGAGACTGTGCAGGCAGGCTCCGGTCAGACAAAACCTGAGGCAAGACATTCCTCCAGTCCACACACACACTACCAAATACAGTTGTGTGGTGTTGAGTCAGTCCGGCCAGCCAGCCCAGAGGCATGGGGGAAGGGCGGAAGGGGGTTGGAGGAAGAATGCGTTCAACTCCATGCTGTGAAGTCTCAGGAGGACTGGGCCTCGAGGTAGACTGTAGTGGGTGGGGGGGGGGGGGGGGGTAGCAATTTATCAATTTCAAAGTTGAAATTGTTCAATAGGTTTGAAACAATGACTTATTGGTTGGAAAGTGTTTTTTTGGGGGGGGGGGGGGGGGAGAACCTTTGCCCTCTGGCAAAAAGGAGCTTCTGTGTTAACTTTTCACTGTGTTTCCCCTCCCCCACTCCCACTCCCCCTCTTGGGCACTGAATGTTCAGAAGTAAAATATTTCTCAGTTACCTAAGAAGTGGCATGGAGTCATATTTCATATACATTATATCACCAATTCTGCTGGTTCAGCATATTGAGAAATGAAATAATAGCAGTAACCATATTCTGCAAGTGTGGGGATGAGACATAGGGCCTAGTTTCTGCAAAATAAAGTTTGTTGGGGAAAAAAGTTCAAACTGTCCCTTTAACCGATTACCGACGATAAACCGAATATAAACCTTAAATCTCGATTCCCCGTTTTTTTTTTTATTCTCACAAAGCGCACCGTGAGAGCACATGGCGCACGTGAGGCAAACAGAAATGAGCCATCTTATTTTGTCTATTGTAGATCAATATAAAAGCAGAAGCAAGAGTTGTGCAACTGGAACATAATCAATAGTTTAGATGTAGTGTTTTTGGATGCACATCAGTCTATTCTGGCGAGGTTTTACGCACGGAGCGTGGAGGGCCCCTCGCAGCAGAGCGTCGCGGGAGCTGCAACAACACCGAGTAAATGTGTGCAGTCAAGTGAAGAATTACTAAAATTGAATAATTCAGAAACTGTGCAACAAAAAAAACCATCTAGTTTGTTTTTCCTCACCTTTCTGTTCATATTTGGTTTTACGCATCGATGCAAAACAGGTGTTTGTTGCAAAACAGAAAATATGCCTCCAAAGACACAAGATGTCAAAAGGTGTTTGTGGCAAAACGTTGTTTTGGTTGCAAAACCCAACCTGATGCAAAAGCGGAATATCACTAATTGCATTTTTACGCATAAACAATCTGGGATGGATCAGGGTCGCGGGAAAGTTTCTTTTATCTCGGAGGAAAAACACGCTTCGAGACGCATGGATTCAAAACGCAAAACGGTCAGAGGCCATTTTCCAAACGTGGACGGTCCCAACTTGTTCTATTGTTTCTGTTCTTACGAGGTCCGGCAGGAATTCAACGATCGCGGTGAGGATAACGAGCTGTGGAGGGAAAAGTCGGTCGCCTGCCACCCACTTACCACCCTCCTCATGCGGCGCTTGTTCTTCTTCCTCTTGCTGGGCATTTTGGTGCGAGCTGGTGGAAACAACAAAGAAGCGAAGAAAAAAGACACAGGCAGAGGGACCGAGGGAACACGGGGGATGCTTATAAAGCCCCCGGTTCTCCCGACACCTTTGCCAATAACCTATGAGAGCGCAGGGATGAAAGATTGGAGAGGGGGGCGTGGACGCACGCAGACCCAGAGAGAGACCAGAGACTGGGGGAGAGGACACACCCCACCAGACACGTGCACGTGCGCGGCCACTCAGCGGGATGGTTGCATTAGTTTGTATATGAAGCGGCTGCAGGAGGCTGGTGTTATGCAACTACTGAGCGCCACACCCCCCCCCCCCCCCCCCCCCCCTCTCTCTCTCTCTGATCATTAAAAAACAGTTTTCGAGCACATGGCGAAAAATCCACATGTTTCTCTGTGTCTCAGGTTTTGACTGCTGGAGAGTTTCCCTGTCGCTGCAACAACATCACGTCTCTGCCTGTGTACAAGCAAAGTGAGATCTGGTTCTTCTGTGCAATTGTGCGCACACACATTGGGATAATGCATTCCACAGCCCCTTTGTGCAATGAGCATATGCCCGCGTGGGTTCGACCCCCACTCCTAGTAATGTGTTTACTTTACAGACCTATAGGGTTTGAGCCACTTAACTCAGCAGGAGGATTTATCAACAGGGATGAAAAGATAAGATCTTGTAGGAATAGAACCACAATGGTGTGCATAGCCCTAAAGATAACCCAAGCCGAATTCTAACCCTTTAAATAAAGTCTTCACACTCAAGGATTTCTGTCCTCAGGGAAGCTTTATGACCAGCATGTGACTGACAATACTTTAGTTACAGACGTTTAACAGGAATGAGCAGAATATGTTTTTAAGTTTAAGTGGCATTTGACAAAATTACACACGTCCTGTAACCAGAACATTTTCGACCAACATGTCTCCACTTTCCCAAAATGTCCTCACTCTGTAACCTCTGCTCTCAAAATGGCAGACACAAAGATATAAGTGTAAACACACATGGTCTGCTCATGTGCAAAGTTTAACATTTAAATTCACATGATCCATATTTTTATTTGGATCGGCGACAAATTTCCCACAGTCATAAAAATCTGTCCCATAACCAGTTTTGTTCCATCAAGATTCATGAATTATTCACAGAGAAATCAATAAAAACGGTGAAAAACGCCCCCTTCTCACAATTTTTAGCAAAGTGAGAACAAATTCCTTCTTCCCTTCCGCCAAGTTTCACAGTCATCCTTCCGGTAGCTTTTGCCTGATCCTGCTGACTAACAGACAAACACATGACAACATGACCTCCTTGCTGGAGGTAAATATGTGCAGCATGTTACAGTCCACTATCATAAGAGCAAGGAGCAGCCACATCTGGCTTTTAAAGGGAATGGGAAATGGCACCGTGATTGGTTTATTGCATCTTATGACCAAATCACACACACACACGCCTTTTCAAACATGACGTAGCGACTGTTAAAGTAGCAGACGTGGATTTGCGTGCACCATAAATAATCGTGCACTTACATCGTTAAAATACAGAGTCAGTTCTTCGATGTACAGAATTTAAATCATGTTGTTATTTAATTATAAAAGCTGTTACTGAGAGAAAACCTGCACACGTGTGCAGACTCTCTTGTGTAGAAAACAATGTGTTCTTCTGTCAGTTCTTAGCAATCCGTTAAAATCCCGGAGCCGGGGAGAATAGTTTTCCTTGTGGTGAACGTATGATCCAGACAATAACAAGGAGAAAGCTTGTACATGTGTCTACGCCCCCCAACGCCTCCGGGCACTGCTTCCGCTGTGAGCACCCATTGTCTCCCAGCTCCTTGGGTGCAGCCATGCTCATACATAATTAAAGCACGGAAGAAATATATGTGTTATTCTGTCGTGTATGAAGTGGACTGCCATGAGCATGTTTCTATACGTCACATGTTGTGCAGTGAGGGGACTGTGTGGGCTGAGTTTATATTTATAGGAGGGATCTCAGTGTTTGGCTGTATATTACATTACTGTATGTATTATATATACAAACTACGTTGAGGTTGTACGACGTGGCAGTCTCGCCTGAAGGCTCCACTTTCAGTCACTCCTCCACTGTGTGTGTGTGTGTGTGTGTGAGAGGTGGATCACATGCTGTTTACATGTCCCCAGCATGTCTTTGTTGAACTGTTGATCTTTCCATGATAGTCACTGTGGCCCAAGATAACGTACAGCTGCTGCAGGAACTGAACCACTGACGCTTCTGTGACTGGGACGTTAACTGTAACCGCACAGCAAATATCAAAATAACTCCCGACACGTCCGTAAGCTGAGAGGATTCAGTGTGGAACCCCAAATACTTTGCAACTCATGTATTTATCCTTTATTTCTTTTATTGTATTGCATATTTCTCTTGTTTCGGACACGTTTAAACAAAAACATATAAACGAGAAAACAAGGAAAACAAAGAACATCAGCAGTCGTATCAAAATCCAAGTTAAAGAAATGAAAGCATGCTTGTTAACGAGTTGGAAGAAGAAGATAAACAACTTGGGGGTTGTGGTTTGTGCAGCTTTGCTTAATAAGACTTATATATTCATTTCCAGTCATTGTGGACAGCCAAACCAAATGTATGTATCCTCTGTGTTTACATGTTATTTCCATACATTTATAATTATAATTTAGCATGTTAGCATGTTTAGTTAGCATTGCGATAGAAATTCAGACATTTGTTTTTTGACGTATGTTGGACCAGTTTGAAACCATGACCTTGTTTTGACGGGAACATGCGGCACAGGAAAATTTTCTTATCTTTAAAAAAGTAAAATCAGTTTTCTAACATTAAGAACACGAAGAAAAGTGACCATGAAGTTTAGAAAGTATTGGACGACTGGAAATATCAGTGTGTTGGTGCCGCTTGATGAAAAAGACTAATGACTAATCCTGAGGGACACACATCACACGTCAATCATTGATTCAATCTAATTGTTTGAGATACAGTCGGTAACAGTCAGAAAGACACTGATCCTGTCAACTTCTGTTATATTTAAAGTGGTTAGTGGGACTCTTTTGATAAGAGATTATTCTTATCACTTAGCTTTGTTGTCTCTTCCTTGCAAATGTCGATTGCATTTCCAGCGATCAATAATTAATTGCATGGCGTCCTGAGTGGATCAATACACAGCAGAGAGATGTGAACATGTTTACCCCGTCAGACGGGATCCGTGGGTTGGGGGAGTGTCGAACTCTCACTCAGGGGAAGATGTAGCTTCAGCGTTTGAGTCTTCTGACCTTTAAGAGAGATTTATTTTAAAAGTCATACATTTATTTAGCATTAAAATACAGTAACTTTGAAAGGGAAGGAAATCTTTGTCCTACAGTCACGCTTAATACATCATTGTATGTCGTCCCAAACTCCCCCGTCCACCCTGTTCACCCTGTTCGCCCTGTTCCCCCGGTTCACCATGTTCCATCGCAGCTCCCCCCGCAGCAATTTTTTACATCTGTGTTTTAATATTTGCCTGAATATTTAACAATGAAATATGGATAAACTATTAAAATACCAAAAATCGATCGTATTGTATGTTTTCATTGCTACATTCAGCTCCAACTTCAAGACCCGATTTGTATATTCAGTCTTTTTGTACCTCGAGCTTGTGGATACTTGTGTCACATGACAATTTGCAGATCCTGAGTCACACTCAGAAATCAGGTCAGATAGCTGAACGACTGATTCAAACACATGCAGGGTCACACTGACGGTTTCAGAGTCTTAGCATTTGACACAATCTGCTGTGACACAAAACCTAAATATAAAGTTCTGGGACAAAGTCAAACTGAGCTAATTGTGAATAGAAATGTGTTCAAGCGATGCCAGAATGAAACACAGTCGGAACTTTGGACAAAACTGAGAGTGTTGTCTTGGTTTTACTTTGAAAACAACCATGCAAATGTATATATATATATATATATATATATATATATATATATATATATATATACAGAGTGTGTATGTTGTTTTAATTTACTACATGGTATCCAGAATAATACTCAAGCATCCCAGAGTTTATTTGGAAGACTGCAGGAAACAGCCGGCTATCAGCTGGTCGGAGAGAATCACCATCTTTAAATAGGCACATGATCTTTACCTGTGCTGAACTGGGTTACCACACACACACACACACACACACACACACACACACACACACACACACACACACACACACACACACACACACACACACACACACACACACACACACACACACACACACACACGCTGGAATGTTGTTCGTCAACAAACACCCCTCCCAAGGTCAGCTCTATGGTTACCACCCCTGTTCCATCAATGCAAACCACACACACGCACACACACACACACACACACACACGCACACACACACACACACACACACACACACACACACACACACTCACACAAACACAGCTATTTTAGTTTTTAGGTTTTCACACTTTTTGCCAGAACGTGACAGACGATACTTAAATACATCGTGGAACATGCAGCTTAAACAAAATGTGTTTTAGTTGAAGTGGTATTTATTCATGGATTGAACACTGAAGAAAGAGGGAAACGAGTTGTGGAGGTGAGAACATAACACAAACGTTATGTGTACAAACTTTATTTCACCTAAAGAAGAAGAACAGAAGATAAATTCACATTCTCAAGTGATTTGCAGAATTTCCTACAAACATGTGACCACATAGGGCAGCTACATCTCTGAGTCAGAGGAGGAAGCACATAAAACCATGTTTCATCTAATAATCAATAAATAATGTTTCATGAGAAAGATTCCAGCTCCTCCTCTCGTAAAGATGAAACTTATTGACTTCACATCCTTCTGATTCCCTCCAGAGTCACAAACTCTCCTGGTTTGTCAACACCTCCGACCTTCCTGAATCCCACCAACAGCAGCCCACCCACCCACATACACATGCATGATGTACACAACATAGTGTGTGTATGGAACAAACTATGTAGTCTGAAATGTGTGACTCTCTTCATTCTATTTGCACATGAGGGACAATATCCTGGCCTCTGGATCACAAACAATTAGAAATCGAAATAGTTTTTTATTTAGAATTAAATTAAGTTAGGTATATTCTAAAATGATTTACAGGTTAGGGTTATTCAGATTTCACCACTCCCACAATAAACAGCATTTTGAGTGTAAAATAAAAACACCCAGTGGAGCCTATACGTCCTCCAAGGCCCAACAGTCCCCTTATGAAACCAAATTAAATGTGATAGATCTTGATTTTTATCAGGTACCTGCGAAAAACCCAGAATGAACTTTCCCAGGATTGTGACCTGTGAGAAAACACCAGAGGGGGTGAAGACACTGACCAAATGGGTAACTGGTAGATGGGAACACTTCATATCACAAATTATCCTGTCGTGGACTTGCATTCCCCTTTTGTCTTCACGCAGCCCCCCCCCCTCTTGTTTGGCCCAACTGTGGTGTTCGAATGACCTTTGGTGTGATGGTATAATCTCCCTCCGGACTGTTGACCAGAAGACAGACTTGTGTTGCCTTGCTGTGACGCTGTCGTCTGTCGTCTCATCTGAACCAGCCACAGTACAATTTGGACCTGAAGGATTTTCTATTATTTCCCACACATCTGCCCGCCCTGCTGTTGGTTTTTCATTGGGAGTCGATTGCGGGTCATTGGGAGGTGTTGACCCCCTCCCCCCGCCCCGCCCCCTGTGAGTCATGTGTCCTAAAGTGTGAACTGTAGTGAAACTTCCTGGGGATGGAAGTCAAGACTGTTTTGAATGTTGCTGATAGGTTGTGTCTTAAACCTCCTCCTCTGTTCAGAGATGGTTTCTAGACAGCTTCCTTTACTCCTCTTTCAAACCATCTGTCTTCCCAGGCCAAAATGTGGACATTGTTGTCTTCAAATGAATGTTCCTTGTCCTTTAGATGTGTCCTTTAGAGAGGTCCAGCCACCCTACAAGTTAAATACCTGGGACTCCCAACAAGAGGTGAAACGTCTTCAAGAAACTCAACCAAGTCCAGTTGACCTGTTTTTAGGACTTGGGTATATCATGACCTGGATGACTGAGAACCTCCACAGACATTTTCCTTCCACCAAGTTTTGTGAAAATGAGTTTGCTAGTTTTTGCGTCATCCTGCTGACAAACAAACAAAACAGGAAGTGAAATCATAATCTACTCGGCAACAATGACTTTACATGACTTGTTTCAGAATAAGTTCAGTTTAGTCCAGTTCAGTTCAGTCCAGTTCAGTTTGGTCCAGTTTAGTCCTTCTTCTTCTTTCTTCTTCTTTTAAAAGACTATGGCTGATCCTCACAAGACATAGATCCAAAGACTTGAATCAAGAAAACTAAAAACTTTAAAAGAACTGCAACGCTAATCAAAGCTGGATAGAACCTGTCCCCTCCTGCCACTGAGCATGTCGTGTGTTAGCATGTATCATCGGTGCTGCTGCGCTGAAGGCAGCAGCGGACAGACAGGCCACACATGCACAGACAATGTGCGAGCGTTCATCAAAAGGCTCGGCCTCAGTGGTGGTGATGGAGGCCGGACAAAGATAGCAGCCTGGAGAAAGACTTGGTGAGGGCACCAGCAGCCAGCGTAATACCAGAGGCCGTCCATGTGTGTATTCATATCACAGAGCGGCAGCGGGTGGGAGTACGACGGAGAGAGAGAGGGGGGGAGGAAAGAGGGAGGTGGGACGTCCTGGTAATGAAAGCAACTGTGCTCGGACATCATTCATCAGGGAGAAGACAAACAAACACTCTCTCTCTGCACAGCTTCTGCAGCTCTGTCGCTCTCCTCTTTGATCGACGTGCACAGACACAAACACGTATCCCAAACTCACGTTCCTTCATAATCTCATCTGCTCTTCTTTCCGTGCAGCGTCAGGGTTTATGCCTCCGTCCGACCTTTCGTTCATCCCCATATATATATAAATATATCTCAAGCACACCGTTAGGGAATTTCTTCAAACTTACAGATTAACTGACTAGATTTTAGGTGTTCATACTGAGGGTCAAAGGTCACGGTGGCCCCTCAAAACCCTCTTTTTGGCCCCTCGAACATGAGAGCTCAAGTCTGCCTTCGGGGAATTTCTTGAAATTTTGAGCAGTTGTCACTTGGACTCAAAGATGAACTGCTGAGGTTTAAGTGGTCAAAGGTCAAAGGTCACGCCGATCTCATATTGTCTTTGTGAACTGAAGCTGCACTCGCCGGTGGAGGTAAGCAAACACAGGGTGATGATCGTAGTTTCCTTCTTAGTCGGCTACAGGATTTCTCTCCAATATTCGAGTGAGGACCTTTCACAATAAATAAACTTTTCACTCTGGGCTTGAGTCCAGTTTGTCTCTGTTTCTGTTTCTTGTCCAGCACGATTTCTTAAAAGGCAATGAACAGATTTCTTTTTGGTTCACTGGACAAACGGACATTTTAAACTGCCCACGTGTGGGTCATTGATACGAAGGCACTTAGGAAGTGAAATATGATTCAAACAGAGAATAATGTTTTAAATAGTTGTCTTTGTCAACGAGATTCTGACCAGAACTATTCCCAGAAACAACAGAGAGAAATTTGAAATAAACATCTGGGTGTTTTCCAGTTATATGCATGCATCTGCCCTCCATTGTTTTATTACCTCTGCCAGGGAGGATTTGTTTTCATCTCAGTTTGTTTGTCAGTTTTTTAGAAGGAGTAGTAATCGACTTTTTACCATTATTCAGAATTTCTTTTCACTTTCTTTGTGCGAGATTTTCCAACATTTCGTTGATTTCTCAAAGAATAATTAATGGAACTTGATGAGATAAATCCGTCATGTTGAGGGGACTGGTATTTATGATTGATTGGTTTACGCTGTGGCGGCTGTGTCACATGATCTCCCCAGGACCAATATGTGTATCTCTTAATAACAATCATCTAAAATGACATGATCTGTGGCGTTGAGACCCACAGTTCAGTGTCATGGATAAGATGCAGTTGTCATGAAATTACACTCGTGTGCTATAGTACGAGTCCGTGAGGAAAGATATTCTGGGATTTAAGCTCGTGCACATGTGTAAATGGAACACACATGCCTACCCCCTGCACTGTGTAAGTGATAGTGGATGGAGCAGTGACATATGGAGAGGTTGAGAGGATGATCCCTTACAGAGGCATCGAGCTTACCACCCAGTGATTTGATCCCCGGCTCCTCCTGTCTGTAAGTGTGAAGTGACCTACAGTCTGATTTGGGGTTCAGTGTCTGTAGGTCTAATGCCCTTTGACCCCCAGTGTGTGATCACCACCTCATACTGTTCCTTTATACTCCCAGACATAGCTGTTAATGCTCTGCTCATCTTCTTTATTTATTACACTATTTACATTTATATGCTACCGTTTACAGTTTGTTATTAGAGTTTTTTTTTGTAGAGTTCTATAACAATATTTATCTTTAAATTATTACCTCTGGAGGAGGTTATGTTTTCACCCCTGTTCGTTTGTTTGTTGGTTCGTTGGTTTGTTTGTGAGCAAGATAACACAAAAACTGCTGAACGGATTACTATGAAACTTGCTGGAAGGATGCAGAATGGATCGGGGAAAGACTCATTCAATTTTGGTGCAGATCCAGGAATTGTTTTTCCATCTACTTTGACTTTGAGAGACTGCCACCACACCCAGTCGCCTTAATACAGCGAGAAATGGCATGAGGTCCAAGCCCTCTTGACATATATAGGATTACAGATCATGTATGTGTGAGGCTGGGTCACATGTTGCACCACCTGTGGTTGTATGTCGGCCTCCAGTATCTACACAGGGTTCCTTATTGTGGACATCCTGCTCCGGCATTCACTGAGCAGCTGCTGAGCTTTAGCATCGGTCAACAAATGTTAATGTCAAGATTTCACTAATGAAATCAGATCCAGAATATAATTCTGTTGTTAGCACTTATTCCAGAATATTAAAAAAACCTTTGTGTGTCTGTAAGTGCTGAAATGTGTTGGTGCTATTGTGCGTCTCTGGTCCCACATACATGTTGAGCTCATGTGGTGAAAGAGTAGACTCTGCTGGCCTAAAGAGAACTAATGAAAAAACTAAACAAAGTTAGACTTGATGGCAAACAAAAATAAAACCAAGTAAAAACAGAAATAAACCCTTTATCCTGAAAGTTCAAGAAAAAAGAATTACACAACTCTCAACATTCAAGATTCAATTCAGTGTGAAATCTCATTATACTTGTATAACAGAATAAAACATTGCAGCAATCGATAATAAAATAGTGAGTTGATTGTGTTAATTGCTTGTTTTCGTTTTTGTTTCCTCTGTTAACCCTTTTCAGCTTAGAGGGAAAGTTCAAAGAAACATTTAAATCCACTCATTATCTATATTCTCACTAAGGTTTTCCACTTGTGCAAAATGAATTCCATCACTTTACTGCAATAGAGCCAATACGTAAGATAGGTGATGTTTAGAAAAGTGAAATTCATCTCAGCGTTCCTCAGTAAGACAGTTATTCCACCTGGTAAACAAAACAGATCAACCTTAATTTCACTGTTGTTTAGAGAGAAGATGTTTGTGTTAATACAAATCAGAGGTAACCTACAGCTTTGTATTCACTGTTATAGTGTTTGTTGTATGTGAAGTGTGTGTGGTATGAAATACAATGACAGCATCATCATTATGAACAGCTTACATTTACACACAAATATCACATCAATTAAATATATTTACATCGAAAACACATCATTATATTTAGACCATTATTTCTTTGTGTCATATTACAAACAAATATATATTTTGTGTTCACATTTCATCCTGAGATTTAATCAATTCTTTTGATCGCTGACAAAGTTCAATCAACATCTCGAATCAAATCTCCAGAAAAACACAACAATCGTCTCTTCCTACTCATTGTAGATTTACAGCACACCTCTGGCTTTAACACACTTTTAACACACTTTTTCATATTTCAGGTAAATACTCTAAGTCCCCAGCATCAAGCAGCGGGTTGGGACAAAAAAACAAAACAATAAAGGAAATAAAAATAAATCTATAAAGAAAACATTAAACAGTTTGATCACCTGAGAACAAGTTGTTCCTTTCGACCACTGAGTCATAAAAAAGTTGTTTCTACGTCGTTCCAATACATATATACATATACATATGCTTATGTATATACTTATAAGTATACATATACATTATACATACCAGTCCAGTAGTTTCTGCGTAATCCTACTAAATAACACACAGATAAACAAAAGCAGAACCTTCTTGGTGGAGGTAATGACGCCCACTCCTCATGATTCAGGAGACTTGCATGAAAAGAAAGTGCTTCATAAATGGCCACATGGTGGCACCATTGGGTTTGGATCTGCACCTAAATTTATACAAAACTTCACCAGTGATGTTTCTTAGATACGCTGCTAAATAACAAACTGGACTGTACGCACAGCCATCACTGAGGGAAATGAAACACAGTTTAACGATAATCATACACGGCGATAAAATCTATTAAAGTGTTTTAGTGGTTTTGGAAAATGCAGCGTAAACTCCTGGCACTGCAGCTTTAAACCTGGTGTTGCCTCTGTAGCTTTCATCATCTCTGTGTCATCCTCACATTCATTACCACACAAACAAAAACACCCCACAATAAAAAAAAGGTCCTTTAGAATATTGTAAACTCCAGTTACAAGCTCGCTCAAGTCCAAGGTTTAGTGCAATAATCAAAACTGTGTATAACAGTGGGATGGGCCCGGCTTATGGTTGTGTCACAGTTTGTGATTGTACCACGTCTGTGTGAGGTCGGGGTGTTATCGGATGCACAGGAACATTGTGTTCTGTGTAGGCAGGGGGAAGATCATCAGGTTTGAATCCCAGCTGAAACACACAGAGACAAACATAACGCATTAAATCCAAATACCAGGAAACAAACATTAAAGGGATAATTCACCCAAAAATGAAAGTTCACTCATTATGTACTCTCCACTCTGCCGATGGAGGAGTGGGTGAAGTGTTTGAGTTCACAAAACACTTCTGGAGTTTCAGAGGGAAAAACAGCGTTGCAGCCAAGTCCAATACGATTGAAGTAAATGGTGAGCGATTCTTCAAACGTATATAAAAACATAAAATGGCTCCATACTGCTGCTGTGGTGTCGTCCAAGTGTCCAGAAGCCCCCGACATTCAACTTTGACTCGAAACGCCATTTACACCATGTTTTAAGCCTAAATGTCCTCTAAAATAAAAGGTATTCAGTTCAATTCAATTTTAAATGATGAGTAAATTATCATTTTTGGGTGAACTACGCCTTTATCTTAGGTGTTTCCCATCTGAGGCAACAATGCAAGTAATTCATGTGAGTTTTCACCTCATTGTAGGCGGGTGGGGGCCCAGCGTGCTCAGTGGTGTATTGTGGAGATGTGAGGACCTCCTCGCTGTATCGAGGCACCCGCATGTCCTCACTGTCCTGCTGTGGAATGCTTCCATGGAAGGGAATGAAATATATGGAAGGCGGGCGTCCGTCCTGCTCGCTGCGTCTCCACACCTCCCTCTCTATCTGCTCTTCTCTGAGGCGAGTGCACGCCCTGCAGAAGGTGGTGCAGAACATGATGGAGAGACCAAAGCCCAGCATGCCCAGGAAAATCCTTGGAGATGAGGAAGATAAAGATTTGGCTTTATACTTTAACCAGTTGTGATTTTTAAAGACTTACATGCTCATAGATAATTTATTACTGTTAAGGTTCAATAAGGTTTTTAAATGTTGCAGGATCCTGGAGATGCTAAAACATACTTGGTTATAACATATAAACATGAAAGCAACCCTTTTATTGTGTGAATACAATGTTTTATGGTCATTTCGATATTTTGAAACCTCAATTAAAGCAACACTGTGTCACTTTTACTGATCAACAGCGCCCCCTGGAGCCACACATGGTGAATAATTCTGTTGGGATGTGTGTCCGAGCGATTATATGGTTTTCATGTAGAGAAAAAACAAAGACTATGACTGGACGTCTGATTGCATCGTCCCGCTCCCTGAACTGAAACACAACTGAACAGTGGATATTACCCATGATCCCCGGCTTCCTGAACAAGAAGAGCTGCTGATCCACCAAACTCTATTTGGAATTATTGATATTTTAAAAGTTTCCCGCTGAATATTGGAGATAAACAAAGTTTATTTATGTCTTTTCAACAGATCCACAGTTCAGCATCACTCTGAAACTTAATGCTGCACCTGATGCTGACTATTGAAGTTGCGACTATGAGTCAGTTCCACACTTCTCATGGGAGAAGTTACACAGAGAAAGAACAGACGTTCAGGGTGAGGAGTGAGAGTGAAAGAGGAAACATTCTCCTAATTCCAAAGAAAGGAGTTCAATCAATAACCAATGAAACATATTGATGAAAAAGAAACGTTTCTTACTCTAGAAAAGGAATGCCCATAGTGGACAGTGTTTGGAGTCGTGGACCAGAATGGAAGAGGAGCAGAATCCACTGAATGAACCTGAAGGGGAAACAAGAAAAACTTTGCATATGAACTATGTCAGCAAATAACACTGTATTCATTCATCTTTCTACAGCTGCTTAACTTAATAGACTTGAAACACTCTTTCGTTGTATGTTTTAGAAGCTACAGGCCCATTTTTCACTCCCTGTACACTAGTCTTTGCAGAATCAAACCAACTGATGGACAGAAATACTTTGAACTTAAGACCCATAAATGATTTGTCCCAGATAAAATGATCCAATAGCGTTTTATTGCCCGTCTCTATTTGGAGAATTAATAGACTTGCTTACAAGAAAAGCATTTACCCTGCACTGACCTCACATGGTTTACAGGCCAAACGCTGATTAGAGTTATTACGTAAAGATACTTGTTCCACCGTGATTGTAAATGCGACAGGTGATAGACGGACATTTTCTTCTTTAGACACATCTCTGTAAAAAGGCTTTTATCATATGATGTATATGAATTTCTTAAGTTATTGTTATTGTTGTTATTATTATTATTATATTGAGATAATGGTGTAATTTATTTAACGTTAATTTAAGATCAGAGAGATTTTCAAAACAGAGATTTTGCATCTTTTAAATCCCGATGAGACAAATTGTGATTTGTGAATATGGGCTACAAAAATTAAATTTGATTGATTGAAAGACTTTTGTGTCTTTGGTTAAAGTTATGACAATTTCAAAACACATTATCTGGAAATATATTTGTAAATGACGCCCTTTCTTTTTCCTTATTGCTCTATTTTTTTGAATATTTATCATCTCATTTTGGGGATTTCTGAATTTTTCAAGACAAGCCTGTTAAAACCCACCTGAAATACTTGTGAAATGCATTTTTTCACAAAGTTGTTTCTAAACCAAACCCTGGAAAAGTCTCAACACACCAGCACAATACTTTGCTGATCAGGTGTAATTTAAATCAAGGAAGGGATGTCCGTCTTCAAAATGAACACACTAATGTTGCAGACACACTTGTTGTGTGTCCTTACACAAGTCTGACACTGAGACTGGATCTAAGTGGGTTAAACCAGCACTCACCCACAGTCCTTGTTATCAGGCTGTCACTGTGGCCTGATTTCCTGTTTTGTGAGGGAGGAAATTACAAGGAACTGTGGGGCCATACATTTATTACAGGTTCAATTTAATTTCAATTTAACTTTTACTAATATGTGGAGGGAAACAAATTCAGATTACAATGTTCACTTTTTGCCACCTGGACTCTAAATGTGGATCAAGTCCTCGACAGGATGTTGAATCTGTACTTAAATAAACTTTATAGATGTAAATATTTATCTCTGTTGGAAAGTTGAATGGATTAGCAAAGCAAACAACAAACCACAAAAAACACAAGAGGGAGGTGAGGTCAAAATTCCCAACACGCGGTCAGCGAGCACTTTGTCACAGAAGCCACGTCTGTAAGTACTGACTGAACAAACAAAGAGCTTCTACTGGTTTTCATATTTCTGTACTTTTCACTGATATTCATTTGAACAGGTTCTATGTAACCGAGCAGTAAGTTTCATTCGGAGGAAGCAGGAAGAACAACGTGAGGCTCTTACCTTCTGGTCAGGTGTAGCACTGGGAGGACAAACCCACTGGTCCAGAATGTGGTTTCTACTGTGGGTGTGCTGTTGAGGGGGCGGAGTGTGAGTGTGCGTGCGTGTGTGAATGAGTGTGTGTCCGTGCACTGAAGCGAGTGCAAAGCTCACAATATATCTCATCCCCTGAAACTCCTTTAGAAAGGAAGGTATTGTTGTGTTCTCATGTCAGCAGCGTGTTTACGGTTGTTCTCATCTTCTACACAAATGTGATGTGTATGAATAAAGGCCCACACACACATATATAAGTGTGTGTTTTATCAGTTGGACAGTGTGTGATATTAGATTGAGCCAAAGGTCCATCAGAGAAATTTATGGCGGCATCAGAAGATTTAAAGTCACAGCTGCCTTTTTCCACAGGGGCTCCGCTGACAGGCAGGTCACCATAGAAACTAAAATAGATTTTAACATTCAGATTAATAAGAATTAAAATTTTCATTTATTAGTTTAATTGGTTTAAATCCTGAATTCACAGGATTTTCACTCACTAGAATTTGTGTCTTTCATTTAATTAAATGTTTGTCACAGGGGCTCTGATATTATGGATGAGGCTAGAACGAGAACTTGTGGCAGCCTTCAGTTGTCATGACATGTTTTTTAAGTGGTCAAAAGTGGTAAAAGCAAAGGTGAGATATGCCAAGTTTTATACCCTAGTACTGGTCCAGGTGGAAAGGCACTGGGTGCTACGTTTCCCATAGTTCAACTCGATAGCAGAACCTCAGTAATGTCTAACTAGGAAACAAATGTGTAGTTCAACCCTCAGTGTGACATCATCAGAGGTTATTTCCCCATCCAGAGTATCAGGGACGTTATGCAACTGGTGTCACAGGCCAGTTCGTTCTCTCCCATTGACGAGTGAATTGATCCTCATGTGGAATTTCTGTTGAAACACCAAGTACTGGATTGTGTGACTGAATGGAAATGCAGGCGCACCCATAAGTAGGAGATTACCCCATGAATCTGGAAATGTACGTTTTACTGGTTCGAAGTATGTGATCTGCCGATCAGATACGAGAAAAGGTCCGAAGGTCACATCCATAAAACTTCCAGGGATAAACTCATGACACAATCATAGAAGACAAATGGAAATCAAGGGATTTTAAAACTTTATTGGTCCAAATTCAAACGACACATATTCTCCTTAGGAAACAACAGAATTGCTCTGAATCCTCAGCCATTTAACAGAGGCGCGAAAAATCATATTCATACTGAATCAAACAAAATGAAGGGTTTTTTTCTAACGACACGTTCCCAATAGTGCATTTTCTTTTGTCACAACAGGTGAATTTAAATAAAGTTGAACATGTTTTGAAGTTTGTCTTATTACAGCAGTAAGTTTAAGTTTTAGACATTTTATCTCAAAAGTTATTCAAAGGCACAAGAACCATATAAAAAGTGCAATAGGATAAATTATCTTTGCTCTCGAACTTCATTCCGGTGTTGATGTTGTGGATTTTCCCACTTTTTGAATGCTGGAGGTCAGCAGGCCTCTTTTTTGGCTTCTTTCTCTAGGGAGACTGTCCAGTCTTATTTTGGTTTTGTTTGGGTTTTTACGTGAAGGAAAGATTTGTACCAAGATATTTGAGAAAAATCAAATATCAGATGCAGCGGAGTGCATTTCGTTTGTGCATCATTCACCAACTGCACAAAGCTGTACAATGTTTCCATTGTCGTCTGCACCGTTAATGAACATCAACAACACAAAAACTGAGACTTCAAACCAGCTGCAGTGCACTTATCTTTGAATTAAAAGTTAAAAGCTCACACACAACTCACATTTAATCCGCAAAACACACACACACACACACCTGCACAAACACACACTAAGTCACAGACAGATACAGACACACGCTGCCAGCTCTGAAAAGAAAACTCAGGTGTTACATCTGTTGCAGAGAAACAAATTGAGAAATAAAACTCCAACTCAAAGATGTTTCCCTGAAAAAAAAAGGATGTTACTTCCTCAGACCTGTCACATATGGGGCTTCTTTAACGAAACACAAATGCTTATACCCCCTCCCTCTGTTACTCGAACCAGCCTTTACACAGCTCATCTCACTATCCATCTCTGAAAAGTCAGACAAATTCTCTACTCTGGTTTCATCTCTTGATTTGTTTGAGGACTTTTTTAGTCACACAAACCAGAGGGGAAGTGTCACCAGGGGTCGTTTTCACCTGAGCGCTTCGTACTGGACTTTCTCTTCTTTCTCTATAAATAAGAGGAGGATGATATCTTTACACAGAACATAGTTTGTGGCTATATTGATGTTTAAAATCTGTTTAAGGCTACTGAGGAAATGTATTACTTTTTCACAGTATTTATTTAGGCTATAGTTTTACAGAGGTGTACAAAAAGTCTGGGTCAATTAGTTTTGGAGTGTCAAATAAAATAGATCACATATTCCAAAGCATGAAACTTCTGTTTGTTATGTTTTTCAATCTACCATCAGGATTTGTCTTTGTTAAAGTCAGTGTTGGGAAGTAAGTAGGTTTTTCCATTCTAGTCGCCCCAACACTTGGGACTTGAGTGCACACTTGCCTTTAGCAACATAACTATGCACACCAGACTTTTTGCTTCTCCTGGCGCTATAAATCCTCATGAGACATTCTGGGGCTGCGTCGGTCGAGCCAGGCCTTCAGCAGAGGAAGGTTGATGTCCATCCAGCGGATGTTGTCCTCGATGGTCTCATAGGTCTGCTGGATACATCTCATCTCTGAGCCCGCCTCCTCGGTCAGGGAGTCAAAGAAGCTTCGTACCTGAGCACATGCAGAGGAGGAAAGACTTAACATACACAGGTTAGATTTGACACATGAGACCTGAAAATACACATTAATCCCCGGAACAAGCATTAAAGTTGAACAACAAGCTGTGACGACAAGAGACAAAAAACTAAATATGGTAAATAACATTTATATAGAGTGCCAGATGGAAGACACAAAGAAATGATGTGGTTCAAAGTGCAAAGAACTGTTAAACCTGTACTTCTTTCTCTTACCTCATGTAGCATCTCCCTGGTAGAATACTGGTTGGTCACACCCTTCACCATGTATGAGACTGAGTTGGAGCCGAGGTCAAACCTGTGTCATCAAAGCAAACACAGTGAAACACAATTCAAGTTTCTTTTGAGTTTTTCATTTTGTCCAGCGCCATCTAGGTTTACCAGAAGAAACCATATTTGGAAGGACGGGGGTGGAGCTGAACTAAATGCACTCACTGCTTTATCGTCTCTTTGACTCTAAATGGGAGCATCATTTCCAAAATGGACATCACGCTGTGTTGAAGAAGACTTGACGCTAGAGACTGAGACCATAAACTCCTCGGGAAAATGTTTACTGACGTTATAAATCAAGTGAGAAGCGAGAAGTGATTTTCTTATAGACTTCGACAGAAACAAACTTTAACCTGTGGGGTCGCCATCTGCTGGACATTTGAGATAATACATGTTTCTGGCACTTCTGCCTTGGCTTCACTCTCTTTACCCAGAGTCGGGGTCCATTTTTATAAACATCAATGACACAGCCCATAAATAAAATGCAACCCCATTTAGTAATGTAGGTCAATGCAACTGGTGCATTTTTAAGTACAAATTATACACAGTTAAGCTTTGAAAGGGACAGAAATGTGTGAATGGCCGACTGACTTCTTGATGAAGTTGTGCCAGTTGGCTCGGAAGAAGTCCCAGGCCAGTTTGTAGCCGTGGGGGTTCTTGCTGACGGAGACGACCACGTCTGGGAGGTCCTGAGTCTTCATCACTTCCCCGTGGAGGCTCTGCTCCATCATCCTGCAGACACAAAGAGAAAGGTAAAGGGAGCGGCCAGGAGAGGTGACTGATATATTACTGATCTTTTCCAATTTCACATGAAGTACGCACCACTTGAGCTTGTCCTGCAGCGGAGTGACAGCCATTGCGATTTTCATGCGGCTCTTGAAAGACATTTGCATGGAATGGCGGTATTTCTCGAACAAGAAGTCCCACCCCTCTGGCGTGCGAGCTCCAATCACGAACACAGCCATGGTGATGTCGACCGGGAGACTAAAAACAGACAAAACCACTTCTCCTTCAGAAACCAGCAGGTGAAAATCTTTACATACAAACTCTCGTACATATTGTCCTACAGTCAGTTTATGCTGTTTAGGACGCCTGACCTCATGTTGCCATCAGATTCCTTCCACTCGTTGAAGAGCTGCGTGGCTTTGGTCAAACAGGGGGGGTAGTTCCTGAAGCAGGCGAACAGCAGCAGGTAACTCTTGAGCACTCGCTCCGACACCGATCCAGAGTCGGTCCACACCTGACGATCAATCAGCCCCCGGAACAGATCCACAATGTAGGTCTGAGGAAACAACAATCAGCTCCTCTACTGAGATTCATATTCACCTTTAAGACAATATGGAGGACTTTGATGCTTTTTATCCACATGTTCTGTGACGCCTCATGAGTGCTGCCTTCACTGACCTTCATCTGGTTCTCCAGAGCCGGCATGTCTCTCTTCTCCATCAGTTTGTAGAGAGGTACGAGTTCTCCGAAGCCCTGAGTCACAGCCATGATCTCAGTCTCTCTGGACAGGTAGAGAGAGAGCTCCAGAGCCGTGTCCAGCCTCACCTTCCCCACACTGCAACACAAGTCAGGATTTCAAACCAACACCCGGCTGCAACTTGGATTTTATATTCAATTACTTTAAATGGACAACCACTGATTTTCAAAATTTACAAACCACAATCACCGGTTTATATTCGGCAAAAAATAGTATGTATAGGAATTAAAATGGCTTCACTAAGACTAACTGATGTGGGATCTGATTAGTGGATGTGTAACAACCGACCTGACCAGCTGGAAGACGTTTTGGATGAGGCTGGCTCGGTCGTTGCTGGTCAGCGCCGTGTGGTTGTGCTGCAGCAGTTTGATGATAGAGTTCCACCCCTCGCCTGCATAGTGCACCATGTAGTAGCCACACATGTCCACGTTGAACTTCACCCAGTCCACCTCCTGCGGCAGGTACAGGACGTCTGCATGGAGGAGCACGGCATAAAGAACAGCTCTGGAGCAAAGAGGACTTGTGGAAATAACATTTAGTTTGGGTGTATTACTCACCAGTCTTGGTTTTCAGCAGGAAGCGGTGGACGGTGTTGGAGGCGCTGGTCACATAGGTGAGTGGAATCTGCCACAGGAATCTACCAACACACAACATGACAAAATAAAATAAAATAAGAAGGAGCTGTTTTTAAAACTCTAGTTTAGCTTTTTTAAATGTTTTTGCATTTTTACACTTCCCCTGCAAATGCAAATTTGGTACCGAACTTTGGTCAAAGTTTAGGACCAGAATCTGACGTCTTAGGATGAGTTTGATAGAAATGTTTCAGGGGCTTTAATATTTACCCTTCAGTGAGGGAGGGGTCGTCTGTCTTCAGGTAACGCTCCTGACTGAGCCTGACCTCGCGACCTCTGACCTCCACAGTGACCAGCGGGAAGCCCTCCTGCAATGTCCAGGTGTCCATGATGGCCCTGATGTCCAGCTCATCACCGGAGTACCACTTCTGCACGAACAAACACATATCGATATACAATAAATCATTTAACATCATGAACAGTAACAGATTTGTGGCTACATCAATAGTTCATGAGAGAACTGAGGAAGTTTGCTCTGTTCAGCCTGGTCGCTGTAAAGCATGAAAACGTACGGAGGCTCCAGACTGGACTTTGCGTTTGGAGCAGAATTCTTTGTGTTTCATTCGGCCTTCGTCCAAATCATCTGAGCTGCAGATCTGTTGAGGAGAGGCACAGAACTTCAGCAGGGAAACATGATAGTAACAGACCCATTCAGCACAATCAGACATATTGTTACATCACATGACCTGCCTTGGTTTTCAAACCTCTGAACGGCCAGACCATTGAAAATGAAGTGGTATTATAATTGAAGTATTTAAAAGCAGACAAGCACTGTGTCAATTCATTATTTCAAACTCAAATGTAAATGCTGTTTATCCCTCTTCCACTTCACCCACACACACCCATCACTCACATTAGTGAGGCTCTCCCACAGGTGGCTGTTGACAGTGTTTTGGTAGCTGAAGCGCTTCAGGTACTTGATGATGCCGATCTCAAAGGCCTCTGGAGTCAGGAAGTCCCGCAGCATATTCAGAATACATGCTCCCTAAAAGAAAAACAAAACACCTCCAGTTGTGTGATTAATTACTTCAATAATTTTTGTACCTGGCTTTTAATGTTATATTTCAACTGCAGTTTTGAGGATTAATGCAAATTCAGGGGAAATTGCTCGCTCAAATCTCGAGTCTATTTTCTAGCCCTTGACCGGGTAACAGCACAGTTTAAATACCCAAGTGCCTCATCCCAGAATGAAGCTGACCTTGTCATACGACACGTCGTCGAACATCTCCTGGATCTGCATGGGGTTTTCCACGGGGGTGGAGACTGGGTGAGAGGAGCTGAGGGAGTCCACCTCCATGGCCTCAAAACATTTCCCCAAGAAAAAGTCATCCTGGGAGAAAAAGAAGGGAGGAGGGATGTGAGAATGCCGGGAGGAGAAAAGTATGTTCAGGTCAGACAGTTTACTAAAACACAGCCACCGCAAGGGACAAAATATTCGACAATACTGAGGTTTGAGGTCATTTAATGGAATCTTTGTGGTCATATCTAACAAAAAGCTGTTTATTGACATAAGAGTTATAATCTTTCCTGTTATGCCAATAAAAATGTCTCAATATTTCTGAATTTAAATTAAGAGAGAACTCCAAAAGCAAATTAGATGATCTATATATGTGATAGCTGCTCGTTCATGTGTTCGGAGTCAGATACATGTCAGTTCCCTGCGCTCCGCTCTCACCACTTGCAGCTCTGGGTACGTGATGTCGAGAGAGACAAACTCCATGAATTTGGCGAAACCCTCGTTGAGCCACAGGTCGTTCCACCACTCCATCGTCACCAGGTTCCCGAACCACTGGAGAACATGGAAGAGAGAGAACATGGAAGAACAGCTTAAACCCCAGGACATGATGAAAATGAAACGGAAGCTAAGTAAAGTTCAGAGCTGAGTTGCTCTGTAGATACTGTAGATCATTAACACATTAGAAGTAAAAATGATTATTCATTATTTCCCAAATTTAGCAACTTTGAGAGTTGAACTGGGAAAAACTGCAACTTTTACTCTTCATTTTCTAACTGAAGCTGACGGATGAAGCACAGGACAGACACACAACACGTACCTGGTGTGCGAGCTCATGGGCGATGACCTTAGTGATGGCCAGCTTGTCTGAAGCTGAAGACCTGTCGGCATCGAAGAGGAGGCCCGCCTCTCTGTAGGTCGTCAGCCCCCAGTTCTCCATCGCACCCGACTGGAAGTCAGGGATAGCAGCCAGGTCTGCAGAGAACAACAACAACAAGCACATAAACACAGTGAAATGTTGTGTGTTCACCTGCTGCTCCGACTATTAGACAAGTGTATTCAAATCTCCTGTGAAACAGACATTCATACTCAATATTTTCAACATGCTGATTACATTATACAAAGTAAATCAAAGTTTTCTAAGTTAAGTTTACTTTCCTACAGTTTCTTTGTTTGATCCAAGATAGAAAAATATTTGATGTAGCCCAACCACAGAAAAGTTACACCAGTAAACGTTGAAATATATATGCGGTTAAGTCAAAGTGAACTGTGATTAAGCAGAAGGACTTTATACGAATATTTATAAGGCTTTCAAACAGTTACATCCCATCACAAGTTTGAAATCAACAAAAGAAAAAGTGTATCTACTGATATTCAGGTATAATATGATTTTTCCTACAGACCCTGTTTGGGAAGCGGGTAAGGAATATCAAAGTAGTCATCGTAGAAGTCCAGCAGCTTGACAGCAGCATCCAGAGCGAAGGCCGTCTGATCGATCTTCTCAGCGACAGCGTAGACTGAAATCTGATATAATATAATACAACAGGAAGTGGACAAGTTGACTGACAAATTCAAATGTATGTTGCATACAATGTTCAAGATGTCTCTCCAAAGTACAGTAAATCTAAAAAGTTAAAAATATATCCCAACAAAACGATTATATGGCCAGTGTTCGTTGTCGTCCTCACCTTGACGCCGTGCTGGGTGGTCCTGCTCACAGACAGGAAGTCAGACACGATGTAGGCCAGCAGGTACGTGCTCATCCTGACTGAGGTGTCAAAGTGATCCTCCAGCAAACCGCCCGGCAACTCCACTGTTTTAACCTGACAAATAAAATGTGTGGTGAGAGAAATGGAGAAAAGGGAGGAGAGGTCGGTGAGTCCATTACAGAGTTATGAGTTTCATTATTAGACTATAGAGGAACACAACATGTTCATGTGCTCATGTATACCTGAGGCATGTTGGAGATGGTTATGTGGCGCGGCTCTCGTATGATCCGTATGGTGAAGTTGGCTTTGAAAGCAGGTTCATCAAAACAGGGGAAAGCTCCACGAGCAAACGTTGCTTCAAACTGTGTGGATGCCAGAACCCTAATAACATAAATAAATAAAGTGACATTATGTTAAATAATAACTTATGTAATGAGCTGAAGGACAGTTTCAGTTTCTATATGTAGCATTTTGAACATCAATTTATATTTGACAAATTTGTTGCACATTTCCTTTCTGTCCTTCCTTCCAATGCTCTGTAGTTTTGCATGATTTTATTATTGTGTACCCTGTAAAATCTTTTTACACAAGATATCAATTAACTGCATTTAAGCCAATGTAGCAAAATCAATGTGGTAACAAGTACATGATGGTTAAATGCTCCGTACACACTGCACCTCAAGAACAAGTCTCAGGCTCTTACCGGACTTCCCCGCTGCTGGTGCGGTAGCTGCTCTTGTAGAAGCCGTGGAAGCTGTCAGACAAGTTGGCAGCAAACTCCAGCTGCACTTCGTACTTCCTTCCTTTAGTCAGCACGGAATCCGACTGCAGGGCGAGCTGATGGAAATGTGGATACTCCAGCACCCGGAGAGGCCTCACGCCTTCAGGCGCCAGGAGCATCACGTGAGATATCTGCATCTGCTTGGCATGGAGAACGATCATGCTGGTGTCTTCCAGCACGTCCAGCTCAATGCGAACAAGGCCAGTGAAGTCCAGGGTGGTCAGGTTGGGGTGGATGGTGAGGTCATAGTGGAGCGGGTAGATGGTTTTGGGAAGTCTCATGCGGTCCCACGGGAACGGCTGGCCGTTAGTGGCGATGGGGGGGTCTTTGGCTTGGCCCTGATTGGGCAGCTGTGCTCCAGATGAGGGAGGGAAAGGAAGGAACAGCAGCAGCAGGAGAGGAGCCAATGACATGGTGACACTGAAAGTAGAGAATCCTCTCACCTGTAAAAGCCAATTTCACACAAATGCATAATCATGTTCAGGAATATAATTACATGTCATCGTAGTTTGTTTTGTTATCTAATTGTAACATTACAACATCATAACTTTGAGAGAGCATCACATCTCTTAACTGTAGTTGCTAAAAGATGTAATCAATAGCTCAATTTTTAAATCAAACTGTCAAGATAATCAGTCGATATTGATAATGATCAAGTTAAACATCACATTATTAACACTTTACAAATCTGAGGTGGATCGTATATATGTCTTATAGCTCCTTACTTAATTTATAAGAAATATATATAATTTAATATATTGCTATAGATGAACGTTGTTTTATTGATATAGTTTAATTGCACAGTCTTACTTCAACACAACTAGACAATGACAAAGCACAAACACATGGCACTTGATCCGGGAAACACGACACTTTCGTTCTCACACTAGTTTATCCATGATCCAAATAAAACCTCATAGTAAATAACCCAACAGAATCTGACAGCATGAACTGGGTCGATCTTTAGATCAGTAACAATCATAACAATGATCTTATTTCATTATGTTTTCCACTCACCTTCGTTTCCTGCTCGAAGTTCACGTTCAAATAATCCAAGAGTGAAAGTGAAAGAGATTGCAGAGAGGCAATTGCATTGTGGGAAAAAAACACATGCTCCCTCCTCCACTGTGTTAAATTCAGTGTCAATCTAAGATTATTGTGATCTTAAAAATGTGAATTACAAATAATAAGAATGTCTGAATTTACATTTCTGCAGATTATACAGGAAACCAAGGTCGTGTACGTTCATATACGCTTTTTTTTATCAAATAAAATCCTCGACCTTTAAATGTAGATGTAGAGTTAGTGAAAGAGTCCGTGATGTTTATAAAACTGAGCCAGAATAAAGAGAAACGACGGAAAGAAGCAGAAGAGAAAAGTCGTGTTTACAGGAACTTCCGTGTTGTTGCTAAGACCCACCTCTACATTGCCTCTGATTGGCTTACTCTCACACGCCCCCTTAACGCTAACAAATCACCAGTCTTCCTGCCTTAACCTAAACCAATCAGATGCAGGTTAGGGGGCGGGTCTTCTCCCACCTCAGGAAACACTGAAACCACAGTAATCTGCAGTCATACCTCTCACCACTAGAGGGTGCCATTTCCATTCCTGTTAATTTCTCTGTGAATCAAAGTTTTTAATTTTTTTCTTTCAAAAGAGACTTTATTAAATTAATAATTTAAAGTATATTCAGAGCCTGCTACTGATTAATTAAAAAATATGTAAATGTAAAGATTCCTTCACAAATACTGTTATTCATATATCATCACAAATCACCCAGGCTTTGAAATGACACTGTCAAACTTATTGTGTGTGTTTTTTTTTAAGTAAAGTTTAATTGAACGTACAGCAATATAACTCACCATGAAGATTGTTGTACATTAACATTCATGTTGTCAACTAAAATGTTTCACTGCTAATTTTACAACTGATTTCACAAAGCAAAGAATGTCTTGTAAAAGTTCTTTATGCAATAAAATACATGGTCATGAATTTAACAATGTTGCTTCATAAAATATAATAAAACATCTGAATAACAAGTTAAACAGCTTCACATGTTATGATGTTCTCAAAATAAAACAGAAAATGTTCAGGTTTGAGTCTGAAGTGAAAGCAAATTGAGAGTTGATTTCCTTCACACACATTTTCAATCTTTCCAGTGAATTTCTCACAGGAGTTAATCTTTACCTTGAGTAACTTGAATTGTCTGAGTTCATAAAACTCTCTCATGTGGCCGTCTGGCCTGGAAATGTTGTGATTTTATTGTTGCACTAAAAGCTTTTTTATTGTACACAGAATATTGTTTGGACTTAGAGGTTTTGGTTAGACACACCAGTATCGTATTCAAAGTTTTACTTGTTCAGGTAGGATTAAACATTTTAACCAAAAACAAATGATGCACTATTGTCGATCACCTGAACTTCAAATACTGTATGTTTGTGTGTCTGTGAGTGTGAACATTGCAAATGAATGGATTTAAACTCCCTCACATATACACGTAGGGCTAAAGTCCATCCCATCTGCAAACAGTAATGAGTAAACGTTGCCATGATAATACCTCTGTCTTATGGGAGGTCCCTCAGCAGCTGCTCTGGTGTCACGCTGATCATTTGGGAATCAGAAAGGACGATTTTCTCTGACATAAAGGGTTCATAAGCAAAACCCTGTCACCAAAACCACTGTGATCTCTGGAGAGCACCACCAGACTCAGGACCACAGAGGAGGGGGACTCGACTGTTTTCTTGAGGAGCTTGTCCCAGGGAGGAGAATGATAAAGCAGGTGTTGATTGGGCTCCTGAGTGGCGCTGCCGTGCTGACCGCAGGTATCCTGATCGGCCACTATGGAATCACAGAGAGCAGCAGCCCGGCACCGTCCTGGATGAATGATGTGGTGAAGGATGTGGACGAGAGTCTCATTGAGAAGTTCCTGTCTGAGGTGGACAACATCCAGATCCAGGAAAACTTACGGTGAATAGATGAATGATTATGTTAAGATTCTGTTAAGGTTCCATGATGATTACAAGTGATTTTAAAATGTGTAAATAGAAAATCAATAAAGGAAAAACATTTTCGTTTGTAAGTAATAAAAGAGGCAGATTATAAAAGGATTTCATACTGAATCATCTTTGCTCAGCATATTCCTGAAGGTTTCCTCCAATTCTAGAAGCTTTAACAGATTTCACGATCCCTTTGTGATTCCCTCAAGGAATCAGTGTCGGGTTTTACTTAATGGAGCCAAACTCGTCTGTATCCTCTTGTTCCTCCACAGGGAGCTGACAAAAGTGCCCCACATGGCCACCACAGCTGGAGATGAGAAGACGGTGCAGTTCATGCTGAAGAGATGGCAAGACTCAGAGACGGGTCTGGACCAGGCCTGGAGAGAGGAGTACATGGTCTACCTGTCCTTCCCGGACCCCAAGAAGCCCAACAAGGTCACTGTAGGTGAGCGGACAGGCCACAGCCTCCTCATCCAGCAAATACTGTCGAGTCTGAAAAGCCCAAAATTAAGATTAGGTAGCTGAATCAGGTCTTTTTCAGATGATCCCATTTAAAGGAGCAGCTTCAGCACAATGTGTTCACAGACACTAATCTGGATTTGAATTGTCTTTATCATAATTAGGCCAAAATCCTCAAGCTATTAAATGTGTCACAATAATATTTCTTTGCTAAATAAAACCAAACAAATCCCCCCAATAAGTCCACAGAATGTTAGATTTCCATCATATTCTCGTGGTCGTCCAACATTCATGAGGTTTTCATTCCGCCTGTGAGCTTTATACCGACAGACCAGTCACCATGAGTTGTTGATTTCAGTGAACACGTCTGAAACCGTGCTGTACGCTGCCAGAGAGAAAGAGAAGCCTTACACTGCGGATCAAGCTGATCCTGAGGTGGTTCAGCCGTACGCCGCGTACTCCCCTGCAGGACACGCAAAGGTAACAAGCAAATACACCTCCCTGTGCATCTCACACTCAGTCTATGTGGTGGCTAATCACAAATCTAACAGCCAAGTATTTGAATCCAGTGATTTAATCGGATTTAGTTTCAGATTACTCCATAACCTGAAAAGTCATGAATACTTTCTCACTTTCCTACATCTAGGGCAGCAGATAAGCCGACAAAGGCACAATGCACGTGCATATTCTCTGAATCATTATGAAATAACGAGCTATCCAAGCTAAACTAATAAAGAAGCCGAATAATACAACACAGTGTCACCAGAAGCATCTAGAACTTCTTTCGTTTCATGTTTGTGCCAGTAGGTCCGTTGATGGGTGGGTAGATGGACAAATTAAAAAGTCGGCTGGTGTTTGTTGTAGTAATTCACTAAAACTATAAAAGTCACATGATCGTCACCTTTCTGATTTACAGGCCCACATCATGTGCTCACCTGTTGTAACCTTCAAGGCAGACAGATAACACATTTATCTGCTTTTATGTCGACTCAGAGGAACATCTGTGGAAATGCATAAGTTCAGAGTTGATTGAAATATTGAAGTTTGAAGTTTGACAGAGCAGGAATCTCTCGACCCCAAAAGCACATTAATCAATGACTCTGCATGTAATCGAATGTTAAAAGCAAAAAATCATAATTTTTCCTGCTGCCATCGATCTGTGTTATCTTCAAGGCCTAAACCTTTTTTTTGCGTGTGTCTTATCAAGACGATAAGATGATGATGAAGTGCCCATCAGTTAAGATTGACACAAGACAGGTTTATATGGAACATCACTATCTCTATGAGATAGTAATAAAGAAAAAGATAAGAATACACAGTCCTTTGTTTGTTTGTATTATATCTGAAATCACAGAAAAGAGGTTGTGGAGAATCTGAAAAAACGTGTATAGATGTTTTGTGGGGTATAAATGGTGGGTACATGCATAGAAGTTCTACTCTTTATGTTTGAGTTACTCCTGCCTCATTGCTTTTGTCATAACGTTGACCTTTTGTGATGGTTTCAGGGGAAACTGGTTTACGCCAACCAGGGGAAACCAAGTGACTATCGGCTGCTGAACCAGACAATCGACCTCAGAGGAACCATCGCGATCACCAGATACGGTGGAGCAGGAAGAGGAGCTAAAGTGAGCTCCACAATTAGAGATTAGATTAAGTTAATACATTTTTCAGTTGTGTGTGTGTGTGTGTTTCTGTGTGTGTGTGTGTGTGTGTGTGTGTGTGTCTGTGTGTGTGTGTGTGTGTTTGTGTGTGTGTGTGTGTTTGTGTGTGTGTGTGTGTGTGTGTGTGTTGTAAGAAACGACAGGAGTCATCAGTCTCAACATCTCGACACCTTTACTGAGACAGTAAAATGTTTGGTGGACAAACTTTTTACGTCACTAAATCACTGTCTAACAAATCCAAACCAATCATAATGGGCCAGAGTTGTAATTGTAGCAGTGAGCCTGTGAGAACTGCGACGGTTATTTATTCTTTATAATAAATGAGGCCTATTGAATCTTTATACCGCACAAATCATCATCAGTATCATGTGAGGATTTTACTACATCACATATCTACCATTAATAATTTTGTCAAACCCAGTAGATCACACTGAAACTAAATAAATATAAAGGTTTGAGCAAACTCGTACTCGGAGGTTTCCAAGTGGTAATGGTCTGTTACACTGAGTTTATTTGTGTGTTTACTTCATCTTCATGGAAAGTACACGTTTAAGTGCAATGTCGTTCTTCACGGAGCAAAGTGCAATATAACATTCAATATAAAAAACAGAGCACGTCTACGAAGTGGGGGGGGGGGGGGGGGGGGGGACTGCAGGTTATTAAAATCGGTGCGTCATCACAGTAAACAGAAGCAAATATTACCAGGATCATGAATACTAAACTAAACTAAAACAGGATAAAAATAATGAAGTAATTATGTTGATATGGTTCCTTGTAAGTAATTATGGAATAACAGCTCAGTATATACTATATAAAAAAGTGAGTATGTAGAAATATAACATCTAAAATCTGTAAGCATGAATAGAAAATAGTATAAAAACCATATAGATATATAGAAATATGTATAATTAAAAACTGAAAGCATGTAGAAATAAGGTTTAAATTCAATAGACATATAGAATATAAAAGTATTATACAACAGTGTAGTATATAGAAAATAATACAATGGCATTTCTACAGTATAATAAATTAGTAGGCGATAACAATAAAAGACTGTAAAGGTTTAATAGGTGTAATAATGATAAAAAGTAGTATTAATTAAAGTATTTAAGCAATGTTGAAATATAATATTCATATATGTGGTTTATATCATATCAACGCTAATAAGATGTAGCCAATGTATTTACACAAAATACCACGTGTGTCTCATCCAGGCCATCAACGCAGCAGTGTACGGGGTCCTGGGCGTGCTCGTCTACACGGACCCTCTGGACATCAACGACGGTCTGATGTCCGACGTGAACGAGACGTATCCTCACTCCTGGTACCTGCCGCCCTCTGGTGTGGAGAGAGGATCCTTCAACAGTCACTTTGGAGACACGCTCACTCCCTACCTGGCTGCCAAAGGTAAAGAGCAATCACAACCAAGTACACACACACAGTAGTGTTTCTCTTTTTTATTGTGTGTTGTCATTTTTACTTTTTTCATAAATCCTACAGAAAAATAAGGTTTTGATTGGTAATATTTCTACTGCGTCATTATTTTGCAGAGGACACCTACAGGATTCCAGTCGAGAACATCACAGGATTCCCTCCTATTCCAATCCAACCAATCGGATTTGAGGATGCGTACAAATTGATCTGGTCTGAGATTAAATTAACATTTGAACCTATGTTATTGACACAGCTAGAAATAGTCAATATGATCTGAAACCTTTCTTCTCCTCTGGGGTGGTTCAGTGAACTGGGAGGAGAAGCAGCTCCAGCTTCATGGCAGGGAGCCTTCAACTGTACCTACAGCTTTGGAGGTCCAGGGTTCAGGAACACATCAGAATTCAGCAACAGGTGAAGCAACACACACAGTCAGGGAATAACTGAAGTCTGAAGTCTGAATAGTAATAATTATCATTATTCTTGAAATGGGTTCATGGTGTTAAAACAGAGATGAGCAGCATCCAATTCACTACAAAACAGAAAAGGTGGAAAGTTCAAAACATAATTTAAGGCACTTTCCTGCACTGCATTTTTTAATTTCGAGGGCGACACAAACTCGTAATCGATAATTTATCTTTCATAATTATAAAAGTGTGAGTTTGACATAGTTTCTGCTACCCAGGTGTGTTTCCCTCAGATATTTTACATGACTTCTCTAAAGTCTGCGTTTTAGTGAAATCTTATTCACACAGTTCATATTGTCCTTCAATATTTTTTATTTGGTTTATTAAAAAATCATATTTAGTGGAGCAATGTCTTTACAGTGATGAGATAAGATAAACATTTTCTTTTTAGGAAAATACAAAAACCTTCAATATCAGCTCTTAACTTCAAATGATTGTATTTTGCTATGATCCTGCAGACACTTGTATTTACACGGAATCTCACCTTGATTTCGAAATTACAAAATGAACTTTATGAAGTATATATTTTGTAAATATATGCAAAACTTCCTTTGCTACTTCATACTTCATACCGGCTGAATTTCTGCTCCAGCGATGTGAAACTGGACGTCTTCAACTATGAAGAGGTGAAGAACTCCTCCAACGTGATGGGAGTGATCAGAGGGAGCGTGGAGCCGGGTGAGACCGGTGATACAAAACCAAATGATGATGTCAAACCTTTCCATCCTGTGATTAACCTGTGAGTGTGTGTGTGTGTGTGTGTGTGTGTTTACGTCCACAGACAGGTACGTGATCTACGGGAACCACCGGGACAGTTGGGTTCACGGTGCCATCGACCCCAGCAGCGGGACCTCTGTCATGTTGGAGCTGACCAGGGTTCTGGGCCAGATGGTGAAGCAGGGTGAGGAGAGTCGTGGCTTCTGATTGTGTCACACACTGAATGTGGTGCTGGATGAAAAAACAATCTAACTTCCTCTCCTCTCTGCTGCAGGTAAATGGAGGCCTCGCAGGTCCATTATCTTTGGAAGCTGGGGAGCGGAGGAGTTTGGACTCATTGGGTCTGCAGAGTACACAGAGGTGATAATGAATCTACACACTTTGACTAAAAGAACAGTCTCTCTCTCTCTCTCTCTCTCTCTCTCTCTCTCTGCTCTGACCAGTATCACTAAGTCATTTTACTGGATTCGTATACTTGTGCTACTGTATCGCTAAGTTTCCAATTATTCCATTGTTGTCACTATGGTTCCAAACAATAAATATCACAATAACTATTCAAGTTTCAAGTATTTATATTTATGTCATTCCAGCCGCGTCTGTTCATACAAACAAAGTGCAATAATCACAACGTGCAATCAAGTGCCTGAGTTTAAAATAACTTTAAAAAACATAATATAATAATTAAAGGTTTAAAAGTCAAGGTAGATTGAATACGCACCTGCTCATAATCTCATAAGGCTTTTGAGATTAATCTAGTTGTTTTAATCCACACCATGGCATTTTAATTTAATTTAATTTAATTGTGTGTTATATTTTTTAATTTTATGCATTTCATGTTTTTTGCTGTATAAATATATTTGACTTGACTGGATCTTGTCTTTTCTGCAGCAATACTTCACCAAGCTCAGCGAACGCACCGTCGCTTACATCAACGTGGACATCGCTGTTTTTGGTAAGAAATCGTCACAAGCTTTGTTGACTGTCTGCTTCGAGAAAACATTTGGAAATTACATTTTTCCCTGGTGTTTTAGCCTCAGATGTTTGTAGGATATCCTTATGACACAAAATATAAAATTCATGAAGAGGAATTACAGTCCCTGCCAATGTAGGTCGTGTTCACTGACCAGTGTCCAAGTCTCATTGTCTCATGTCAAGTTAATAATGAATCCAATGTTACCGTCTTCCACTGTTCAGCCAACGCCACCCTCAGAGCTTCAGGGATGCCATCAATACAGAACATCCTCTTCACAGCCGCCAAGCAGGTGAAAGAGTCGTTCTCTGCAGCATCAGGATTCGCCCAGGACCCTGTCACACGTCTCTGTGCTTGTTCACCAGGTAAATGCACCAGGACTGGACTCCACGTCTGTGTACGACAACTGGATACGATACTTCAACAGGACGAGCCCGGCCCATGGCGTCATTCCCAGGTAATGAACTGCAACGGTAACAGCCTACGTGTTGCATTGCATCCTGGGAGAAGGGTTACGAAGGTTTTATTCCAATTCCCACAATCTGTAGTCGATGAGCTTTGAGTGATTGGATATTTCAAACAATATAATGAAGGTCGGTTAACTGTTCATATCCTGGATCAGATTGTCGACTGTGAAAAGAAGAATCCAGATAACCTGAGATGTTTTGTTGCTTTTCATTTCCAGTATGTGGTCGCGACACTTTGAATTATTGTCAGAGCAGCTTGGTCCCTATACAGCCCATCATTCATCATCTGTGTTGTGAGCTTTTATTCCCTTAGAAATCTCCGGTCTGACGATAAATCATTAAACGGATGCAATAAATGAATAAAATGACACTTCTTGTTTTTCTCTGTCTACCTCGGACAGGGTGGGATACCTGTCGGGTGCCGGGAGTGATTACGCTGCCTTCGTCCATTACCTCGGAATCACTTCGATGGACCTGTCATACACATACGACAGGGTAAGAAACTCACTGTTGCTGTTTGCAGGAGGCAGAAAACATGTATGGTAGGAATTCAGATTTCAGGAGTGTGTTATAGTTTGATTTCTTTCACCTAATTACAGCACGTGGGTCAGAGAAGTCAAAATCAACCAGCAGTCTTCATTTGTGCAAAGCATTTAGACTTTTATTTGGCCAGTACTTAGTTCATCCAAAAACAAAACAAGTTTTTCATTTCCCTGTGCAGGTATGAGGAGAATATTCAGATTCAGAAATGTTACTTGGATATTTTTCTTCCCACAGAGTAAAACGAATGCTCGTATTTACCCAGCGTACCACACAGCATACGACACCTTTGACTACGCCTCAAAGTTCATCGATCCCGGTAAAGGACGCTGTCTTCATTCGTGTTTTCTTGTTCTATACTTCTTGTGCAGTGGTAGAAATCCCAGTGTCATGGACTGTACTTTATACTGTCTTTAATAATATGTGATGAAAAATGTAATGTATTTTCCCCAGTGGTCTTGTATTTCTCAGCCTTATAGTTTCTACTCGATCCCTCTTTCTCCTGATCTCTCCTCTCAGGGTTCGTCAGTCACCAAGCCATCGCCAGGACGGCTGGAAACGTCCTGATCCGATTGGCCGACAGCCTGGTGTTGCCACTGAACTGCAGTGACTACGCTGAGAGTCTGGAGGACTACCTGAAAAATGCAGTGACACTATATGAAGGTCAACTGAAAGCTAGGAACATATCCATGGGTAAGATGGTTTGAGGTGTTTAAAGGGAACATTACAGAACCCACACAGTCGCACAACATTTAAACTTCTTAAAAACACACTTCATTATCAAGGTTTTCTGTTCTTGTTTTGTTTTATTCATTCTTAAATGTCCCCTCTGTAAAGCAGCCTTGGGTACCTCGAAAGGAGATATATAAATCAAATATAATCATAATGCAGGTATAGGTGTTATATATGTATTCTGGATTTTGTGTTTAATCATGTAATTTACAGTTTAATTTGTCAGTTTTTATCTCATGTTTTCATAATTTAGACTTTCTGCCATGTTGAGCCAAAGTTGCTAACTGTTGGACTGAAGCCACAGAAGATTAAGAGAAGGCGAAGACTTTGCCGAGAGTTTGCAATGATCTGTGTTTTCTTTCCAGAGCCACTAAAACGTGCAGTGAGCAGCTTTCGCAGTGCAGCTTCTCATTTGGACCAAGTGATTCACAGTTCAGACCTGGCAAACGAAACGTAGGAGCAAAACCATTCTGATCCCGCGCAGACGTGTTGCTATTTCCTCTGGTGTGCAGATAGAAGTCAAGGCCAATCATCCCCCTCTCTCTCTCTCTCTCTCTCTCTCTCTCTCTCTCTCTCGCTCTCTCTCTCTCTCTCTCTCTCCATCTCTCTTGTCTCAGACCACTGAAGGTCAGACGGATCAACGACCAGCTCATGCTGCTGGACCGAGCCTTCCTGGACCCTCTGGCCTTCCCAGATAAATATGCGTACAGGTGCGAATATGATCTGCTGAGCTCATGTCTTCATGCTGTTGTGTGTGTGTTAATTCTTTGGCTGCTTATCATTGTTATATCACTCTTTTGTCACACAGGCATGTTATCTGGGCTTCCAGCAGCGCCGGCAAACCAACCTTCCCAGGTCTGGCGGATGCTTACGTCAACGCTGAGTCATCAGCTCAGTCCAGCGACTGGGACAAAGTGCACTACCACCTGTCAGTCCTGAGCCAGGCCATCGAGGGCGCCGCCCACACGCTGGTTGACGTCATTTAGACGAAGAGGAGGAACGACACCTACTCAGGGATTCTGATGTTGCTTTTTTAAAGCAGGGACCTGCAGCGAATGAGCACTGATCACATGGGCCAAGGTTTATTATTCATGGCTCCTACTGAGGGAGGTGATTTAGGAATCAATGAACAAAGCTCATCCCCAAACAAAAACATGAATGATGTCTTTGTCTTTGTCACTGGATTAAAAATATTTAAATATGAAGATGACTTTTCAACTGTATTCTTTCAAGTGAACATTAACTCTTTAAACTGGCTTTCACCTGCGTAAAGGTTTAAAGTATCTGGTTACACACATTTCCCTGCAGAGAAACTCCACCGTGGGAAACTGAATGTCTTTCTGCACAAGATCCATGAAAGCAACGACAATGAAAGACCCACAGACAAATGTGATGAAATCTCTGAACTAAACCTCAGTGAAGCATCACACAGTAGCTACTTTATCTTTTTCTCTCCATGTTCTTGTGAAGGACAAAGACGTCTTTTCTGTATGAAATCAATGAGCCGCTCTCCGATCCTGGTTATGTTCAGAGTAACAGAGCCTCTAATCTTTTATCTTCCTCAGTATAACAGAGGAGATGACAGCGTGGCTGAATGTCTTCAAGTAAATGTTGGTTTTACATCTCAAAGAGTAAAATGATATGTCACCGGCTTTTTGAAGTAGCTCATTGGATGTTAGTATTTAGCCAAAAGGCATTCATGGATTTTATATATAAAGAAATTAGTAAAAGTGCATTTTTTCCAAGGGCTTATTTTTAGATTTCACTGCAATTAAACTTTTCATTTCATAAACATGTACATGTGTGACAAAGGCATTTACAGAGAAAATGTTTGAGTTAATCATGGTTAAAAGCATCGGTGCAGTGGTGCATCAAATTATTTAATATGTCAAAGTCCTAGTTTGAAAGCTTTAGCCTGAAACTTTTTGGGCCCTCTGTTACTCTCAGATGGACATAGGCCTACAATACCAGCGTGTACCAACAGGGGTCAGAAAATGCTTTGCAACAGTCCTACGGGCCAAGTTAGCATATAGTTGATATTGCAAATGTTGAGGAGTTGCAGCAGAGGCTGAAAAATAAAAAACAGCCATTGTCACCTGAGCATAGTTATATATAACTGTTAGTAATCAATAGAACTGTATAAGAAAAGCTGCTCTTTTCATGGATTTCTTTAACTCTCTATCCTGTTCAGTCCCTCGTGTAAGCACACAGTCTCCCAGGGTGTTGGTTTGATCTAACCTCCTTCTCTCAGGTTAAAATGTACTGGTGTGTAAATGAATAAATGTGTTTGTGGATGAGAGAAGTGTTTCTAAATAAGAAGAATAAACTCTAAACCCCTCAGATTTATCATCTGCATCTTTGGTTATGTTGGAGAGACTGAGTCACAAAACCAGAGGAACTGAGTGTGTGCATGGCCTTACCAAAGCTTTGACTGCAAATTGTGTTATTTAATTTGATGATTATTATTGATATTGCAATTTTATGTATATTAGTATGTAAATGTTATATAATATGTAAATATTGTTTGAAAAAACATGCATTGGTTGACCTCATTCGTGGAAAACAATTTTCCCCATAGTTCAGGATCAGGTTAATTAACATTTTTGAATGTGGTTACATCTGACATTGTGGGCAGTGTACAGCATCTATATATATATATATATATATGTTCCTCAGTATTTTTAGCAGCGGGACATTTACTTAACATCATTTCCTTTTTCAGCAAAACTGACTTGATATTTGCAGAATTGCTCAGAATAACCAAAGACTGTTTCCTCCCACAGATAAGTTTCAGCGGAGCAGCCGAGGTCAGAGGAGGAAGAACTTTTATAACTAATAGATTCCTCTGATTTTTAAACATACTGCCAACAGGAATGTGTTTGTGACCGTTCATCAGCTGCCTCCTCCATTGTGTGTGTCTCTGTGTGTGTGTGGGTATGTGTGTGTGTAATCAGAATCTGACGTTATGTCCTCACTTTTCTTTTTATCTTGCTCGGTTAGAAAAGCTCATGTTAAGAGTACTGTAAATAAACAGCTTATGTAACCTTGATGGAACATTAACTTCTTTGTCAACTTGTTATTGATGTTTTTCAATGCAGATCATTCTCAGATGATAAACACTGGAAATAAAACATTGTGGTGTAACACAGATTAGCTGCTTATCGCCAGTCGGGGTGAAAATTAAAACACAATTATTCATTTGACTTTGACACTATCTGTTTTGAAGAAAACTCTTGAATAGATCTAAAGGGGAACTACTACCACTACTTTCACAGATGTTTAGTTTACTTATCTTTATTATCATTATTATTATTATTAAGCCTGTGAAAACTGTTTTGTGGCCCTGAAAGTTTTTTTTAATCAAGTTGGAAATTCCATTATTTTCTTTAAACTTCCTCAGACCCTATTTTTTAAACAGAAGCAATAGAAAGTGAACCTTCCTCTTGACTGTAACATGAAACTCAAATGCAGGCTGCTCTGATTACCTCCGCTAACATGCTTATGTTTTCACACGTTTGATGGTTTGGATATTTTGCAGGATAACGCACATACCACTGATTTGGTGGAAGGACGGAACGTGGGCCAAAACAAACCCCATCACATTTTAGTGCAGATGCGAACAAAGAGGATCCATCCATCCTCCCCCCACTTACTTTTACATTGTGAGACAGGGCTTGTTTGGACATTTTTCCCAATTTCTCAGAGAACAATTCATGGATCTTGATGAGAAAGAACAGGCGTGTTTAAGGAGACTGATTTCTGTGAGTGTGTGCAGATGTAGTAATTTAGTCTGGCTGATTTAAATGTGGTTTCAAAGTTGGGTGGACAAAGGAACAGATCCAGAAATGAAATCACTTTCTTTAACGTTGCAAGATACGACCGTTACTGGAGGTAAACGCTCGACTGAGTTACGTGTTCTCCGAGTGGGTCAGTCGAGGAATAAGCAACTCAAATTAGAAAACAATAACTAATAATCAGTTTTCTTTCCTTTACATATTAATTCACATTTTTTCCTCTTTCAGTTTAAGTGTGTGTTTCGTTTTATATGCTTTCTCTTGATCCGCCTATTGGTCCCTGTACTTACCAGGTTTTCACATGTCATCGATTAATTATCTGTCTGTGTATGTTCTGAATATAAAACAATTGTCCACATGTTATTTGCACGTTTCACCCTCAACTCGTCAGGGACTGCAGATGAAAACCAGCCTGCATGGAAAAATCAGGCACATTTACATGTATGACTTCAGTAGAGATATGAATTCACGTAAGTTGTCTCTTTTAGATGAACATACAAAAAAAAACCTGTTGTAAAATGATGAATAAGATAATATTTTGTACCAGACATTGTCGTGGCAGCCATGACTGGAAGACTAACTACTAAACACAACAGTTCATGACATGATGAAGAAAGTGGCCGGTGAGCAATCCACTGAATAGAGTTAGTATGTTTGCAAGTAGAGATCTGGTGGAAAGACAAAATTGCAGCGTCAGCAGCGATGTGGTCTGTCAATCAAAAAAACAACAACAAACACAGGCGTTACCCACTAGTCGCGAGAGTTTATTCTTTTAAATATACATAGACTTTTTTCCCCATATTAAATTACCCCTCCCTCCCCACTCATCCCTCCCTCCTGCATTTCCTCCCTCGCTCTCTATTCTCCGCTTTCCTCTCTCTCCCCCCTCCCTTCAGAGAGAGAAAGCTCGTCCGACTGAAAAACACACTCTACTTTGTGCAGTATATTGCTTATTAAGACATTTGCGAAAAAACATAAATTAAAAATACTACAGCTCGTCTTTTTTCTTTTCTGCTCCGACGTCAGAATGTTCTGAACAGAATAAAAAAAAGAAATTTTAAAAAAAGAAAGAAAAGAGCACAGTGTCCCTCAGTCTGGCTACATCGCATGAAATGAACTCCCCTGTTTTCCATGACATGCTATGACCCTCTTGCTTCACAGTGGTCTGTACCATTGTAAGTGAAATGGTAAAAAAGAGAAATCTATTCTGTAACGGACGTCCTGAGTTTGATCAAATCGTGTTGGTGCGGTTTTTACTGTGTGTCAAATGATAAAACATCCAATCAAGATGGCCGTTTCCCATTCCGCCCTTCGCTTCTTCTTGCGTTTCATGTCTCTGCTCATCTCCAGAAAGTGTGTGAGTGTGCAAAGGGTGGGGTTGGGGGTTGGGGGGGGGTCATCATCATCATCATCATCAACCCCCAACAAGCAGGGATGTGCTCATTGTTTGTGTCTTTTTGTCAAATCCAAAGCTGTGGAACTGATTGGTCCGATGAGGCGGTCGGAGCTGCAGGCAGAGTGAAGGACAGTGTGATACGGCACTAGAGGAAAATTCAGGTGTTTAAGTCACAAGGCATGCATGTTAACACTGAACTCAGAGAGTCGCCACCAGGCGTTTTCAGCCGTGACGCGTGTGGTATGTGCTGTGATTGTGGGATTTGGTGTGCAAGTGTGTGTTTGTGTGTATCTGTCTTTGTTCAGGTGATGAAAAAGTCCAGCTTTTGACTGCATGCAAACTCCACTGCTACCGCACAAATATTTCAGTTTTTTAATATTTTCAGTGAATGGAAGATACCAGGAATGCCGTGTTTGTTTGAGTGACAGTTTAAATCTCGATTAGAATTTGCAAACGGAGAATACGTGCATCAAAAGTGGGACTTTTCCAATGACCAACAGTGTGTGATATGTGCACGTGAGTCCTGTGTGCATGTGGCATGTCTCATCCAGTCTTAATCAAGTTTTGTGTCCATCATCATTCTAGCAGTCTGTCCGTTCCCCTCCCTCCTCTTTAGGAAGCACAGGAGGGTCCGTGAGGATCGAAGGGTCAAGCTGGGGTCAAACGCGGGGGGAGTATTTAGGGTTTCTTGGCACCTCGGTGAAAGATTTCAGCTCGTAAGGGATCCCCGTGTCCACTTCGATGGATTTGCGGGAGAATAGCAGCCGGATATCGTTGTGCAAGTAGATCTTCCCAGATTTGGAGCTCTGGAATCTGAGAAGGGCAGAAACGAGAGCAGTGTCAGCGAAACACTGAACAAAAACTGTTCAAGTCGCTGAAACAAAGCTGTAAAGGATATTTTGTGAATCACTTATTTGCTGTTTTGCAGAGTTACATGAGAAAATCAATATCAGTTATATCTGTCCATTTAATACTGAGCCTCACCCAGCAACCAGTTATCTGGTTAAGCATAAAAGCTGAAAATATGGGTAAACAGCTGGTGTGGCTCTGTCCAAAGATAACATGTCTTAGCTGGAAGCAATGACAGAGCGAGGCTAGCTGTTCCTCCCTGATTCTAGTCTTTATGCTAAGCTAAACTAACCTGCTGCTGGCTGGAATAGCTTTGTGTTTGCAGAACAAACATGAGAGTGAAGTCAATCATCTCATATCGACTCGTGGCAAGAATGTGAATAAACACACATTTCCCAAAATATTTACCTACTGATGTTACACTGGAATTTAACTGCCAATAGTTTCCAAGCATTTATTGAAAATCTCATGAATATACAAAGAATATACAAGAATTCTATATATTCTGTTCAAGCTTTAAATCAAGTATCTTATAAGAAACTCTGGTATAAAAAGTAAAGCAGCCGGATGAAACCTCAGCCGTACCTGAGATGCATCAGGTAGCAGAGAATCTTCTTCCTCTCTATTGCTCCGCCCCCTGGAGACACCTCGCCTTTCCCCTCCACCCCCTCCTCCACAGGCACCAGGAAGATACGATGGCGCAGGAAGGTCATGTGATTGACGGGCATGTCGCCAAAGTTGTAGGTCACCAGGAACATCTTCACCACAGTTTTGTTGGGATTAAATAAGGTCTGGGGAAGAAAGATGTCAGACCAAAGTCAGCATTTCAAAATAAGACAGGTAGGTTTTAATTTAAGCATAACATTTTTTTACCTGACCCTTAATATGAGGATCCCAATATCAACATGTTGTCTGCCATCATAACTTAAATGTTGTGGTGGCACAGATGAAAAAATGATACGAAACCTGTGCAAAGAATGAGCAAATCAAACTCACCACTTGAATGGTCCCTGCTTTGGGTATGCTATATCCTTTCTTTCCCAGAGGCTCGAGGGAAATCACCCCCTGCGAGAGCGAGACACAGAAACATGGCACTCGATAAACATTCTCAGTTACAGTAACAATGAAATACTGTTAGGTACAGTTTTATAGCTCCAGAATCAGGATCTAGATTAAATGTCCTAATGTCACAACAATACGAGCTAAAGGTGCAGTTTGGCTCTTTGAAGGGAGACGGATTTAATGGCTTATGTATGAAATCATCTCAAGGCTAATGATATGAAAGAGTAAGATTTGGATCAGAATCAAACTTAGACGTTCTCTTTGCATGTGTGGACTAACAGCACCGAATTACTTGTAATGGGAGACCTACTGTCAATAAGTTCCCTCCTCACCCTTCTCAGTGACAGAAATCACATGAAAGCCAGTTACATGGCTTTAGGGCGGCAAAATATGGGCACAAATATAAAAGGAACGGCTCAAGTAGCCAACGACTTTGTTCCCCCCGCTCTTCCCAAAGAACCGTCGAAGAGAATCTGATTGTTGTGAATGCCACATCACCGGCATGAGCAGCAGCGTGAAAGCAGTAATAATATTAATTCAGTTTCTGGTTTGATCTCATACGAAGGTAAAACAATTCATCATCTAAAACACAACAAAAGCCAAAATGAAAGCGCAACGACTCTAAAAATAACTACATTATGATGCAGGCAGCTACACAGGGAGTCACATTATGTTAAGTGTAATTAACAGTTCAAAGAACTCCATCAAAAGACGCCGACAATCACCACTTTCATACAAAACAATTCAAAGTCAACATGAGGCCTGAAGCTGAGAGAGGGAAAACAGCTGGTTTCCAAATGGACCAGTGTAACAGACATCATGGTTCTTATTGTAAGTAGAACTAAAGTTGTTCACATATTAATGCTGGTCCTCCCTCACTTCCTTCATATGTTGCATGATTACATATCGGATGAATGTATAGAAGTCAGTGCTGATGTGGACAGATGTGGCAAAAGGTTTTATGATTTAAACGGGGAAAAGGGAAAACGCATCAGATATTCTTTTACATCTGGTTCTGAAGGAGGAAGCCAGCATCCACTCTGCTGAGGCCAATTCTACAGTTGGTTTTGTTTTGGGTCGTTATTCTGATCTTTAATTTTGCTTTGTCTTTCCTTTCCATGGTTTTTATTACTTTCATACTCGGCAAACAACCCTGCTCTGTGCGATAAACAGTGTTGAGTGTTTGTTTGATTTATTGTTTATGCCTGGCTAAGAGTGCACGTAACCATTCACACACACAAAAACGGACCAGATCTGGCAGATGCACACAGACGAGGACTGACCAGAAAGGGCGAGGGAGCGCTGTGCTCGGAGATGTCGTAGTATGTGACCTGCACAGGCAGGGTGACGTGCTGAGGGCAGTAGGAGCCGCTGGCTCCGATCTCTGCCGTGAAGCCTTCGATCCGGCCAGACGGAGAGAATCGTCCCTTCAGTATGGACTCCTGCACGACAAAGAGAAGAGCGAGTAGATGAGCAGGAGCCTTTAATTGAAACCAAAGTAGTTTTGAAGGTGTGAGCCAATAGGAGGTTGTCTTTGAATTGAGCAACACTGAGGGATCAAATACTATAAAATGTTTTCGATATGTTCACTGAGTCATTTTGACTTTATCTTATTTTCTGGATTAACTGTAAATCTTTGTAATCCCGGGTGAGGCTCTGCAACAATTAGACAAGCATCTCGGCCCATTTAACAACAGAGGAGGACAAAAGGAAAAATGATTTCAGCACTGGAAAGATCGCCAGGAGTTGTTTTTTCAAACAGGACATAGTCAGAAAAACAGCAAAAGCTTGACAATATAATGCAACGTGATCAAAATATATAAAGTTTTTCTTAAAGACACACTTGAAATGTTAATTATAGACTAAAACCTCCATTTAAATTGTTGAGTTATTTCAAAGATTTTTTGGGCATTTGGCCTTTATTGTTGGCACAGTGCAAGTGTGACATGGGGAAGACACACATGCAGCCAAGGCCTTTTTGTTATTGGATTAAATGTGTTTGATTTTAGCCTGTGGAAATAAATTAAATAAAAACATCGATCCTTATGAAATGTCCAAATCAGACCATAACCTGTCCCTGGCTCCACATGATGACATTTAACATTGATTAAAGCTTTGCATCTTGGAGTGACACTGACGCCAGCATTATCTGCGACCTGCAGCAAACTGTGTCTCAGGAAGTTGTCAAAGTGATAGTTAAAATTTTTACCTCAAAGTTGCCAAGTAGTGATCTGCTGATGGAGGATGAGGGCCAGCTGGAACGTGTGGAGCGTCCGGTGTCTGTGTGTCTGCCGCTGCGCAGCTGCCGACTGAATATCACCAGAAAAAACACACAAAACAGACCGGTGGTTAGTGGTTGAGATTACACTAATTTCGCTTTAACCGACATGTCACATGCCTGTGAGCGTGTCTGGGTTTTCAAGTCCAGACACAAAACCCTTTAATTTAGAAGAGCATACAACCTCCCCTGACTCCCACCTCCTTTCCCTGTGTTCCCTGCAGTCGATCTTTCATTGAACTGAACTCATCCTTCCACATGTGCTTACACTTAAAAAGGTAAAACATGGAACTTTTCTGCATTAGACTGACAAACGCATGTTAGAAGTTGTATATTTGCATTATCCCAATTTTCTAAATAAGACAAATCTGACTGATGCGTCTCAAATGGTGTATTTTATCAAATTTTAAGCCAAATTCCGACAATATACCTTTAAGATACTGGTCATTTTAAAGGAAATATTTTAACGAGATATAACATTTTAGTTGTCTGATTTCAGGATCTTAAGTGATCAAAGAAACCAGCTACCAGCAGCTTGGCTCACAGCCACTTAGAAACATCCTGTGTTCGCTGAACAGATTCGGAAAAACACAGATTCTTAACATAGAAATGTTGTTTTCTGGGTTTTTTAGCGAGTTGATTCACCAGGTGCTGTTGGGACGATAATTCAGCTCACTGACAATAATTCCTGAGAGATTAACACTGAAGGAGTCCTACACAGGGGAAGCTCACTTCAACGAGGGGATAGGTGTTGAAGACATCCCATGATCCCACGCTACTTCAAGTCACCAAACGTTGTCTTTTGTTATTGTTTTGATTGGGAAACCCATGACTCACCTTTTTAACCGCAGCCCACTCTTCAGTCGTCTCCCTGACCTTGTGCAATCTGTGGCAGTCTAGAGAAAGAGGGAAGAAAGGAAATAATTATTTCTTTTTGTCAGCGTATATTCCAATTCCTCACTTAGTGTGCACAAAGTTCGGAATATTAAAAATAATGGTCATGCTGGTTTTTTCTGTGCATCTCTCGTAATTGGGCACTTCATATGACCTCTTACTTACTGAGCGCTGACTACTGGACGCTGTGTCATGCGCACAAACATTCCCCATTTCCAGGCTGCAGTTCACACTAAAGGCCACCACGCTGTCAGATGACCCATCACCAGCCGACGCTACGCTACCTGCTGGCCATTTGCTCACAGCGAACCTTTCACTCATGGTTAGCTTTTTGGTATCAGCTGGTCCTCGGTTGCACTGGCTCTCTACAGAGCTCGAAGGTCTTTGTCAGCTGGTCGCCTCATCACACTCGATCAAAACCACACAGGGCATTTTCAGGGCATTAGTATCCCTTCTTACCTTTCTGTGTCTTTAAAATATCTTTTTCTAACTGTTATTTACCTAATTATCACCTGTGACTGCCTCGCTCTTATATTTCCACTGTCCCTCTATGTCTCTCCAGTTTGTGTCCTTGAGCCTGTCTTGCATCTATCCGTTTCTCCCTGTGCTTCCCTCACACAAACACTCAACGTCTCTCGTCATAATGATCCCACAACTGTATGAGGCCGAACTGGTGAACCCTATTGTGACCATGAGCACGCTCCCCATCCCACAAACCCACACACTCAAAGCTCTTTCTGGCCACCCAGTGTTCAAAAATGGCCAATTCACTTCCAGAACCATTTTTTACAGCCAGATGTATGTATGTATGTGTGTGTGAGAGAGACACACACACACACAGTACACTCGTGTGGGGGAACAATTGACCTTCCCTCAATGGGCTTTATTCTGGAGCTACTCAGCCTGTTCCAGTGTGGCGTGATGAGTCGGCCATCAGTTCATTCTTGTACTTTTATTTGTTCTCTTTTATTTGTTCTCTTAGTTCCTCTTTATTTACGCCTTGGCCCCTTTTCCAGGACGGTCACGGCTCATAGATGTCTTACCATCAACCACTCGACTTTGGACAACTACTCTTAAATCTATATTCAAAGTCTTAGAGGCCTCCGTGTAGAAAGGGCCTTCATGTTGTGAGGCTTAAAAGCATGTTATTTGCATGTAAATGTGCACATGCTGTTTTTAAATGGATGTGACAATAAAAATCCACTACAGCCTCTTTCTAGCTGCAGTTAATTAGAGAAATAAATTAGAAAACCAAATAATTTAGCTGTTAATCTGAAAACTGTTTTCCTCAACTATTATATTTTATTAGGATATGTAGTTTGACACCATGGTTGTCCTGTTATTACAGTCAAGTAGCATAACGTCAAATGTTAGCCATTAGCTTGTACAGGAGTTGGAATATTAGGCTGATGCAGTTGTGGCAAATTACAAAAACACATATATGACGCGTGTAGGTGAGTGTGCTCACCTTAGACCGGTCCCATGCAGAGGGCAGCAGGTGGTTCCAGTACGGAGCAGCTTTGGCATCAGTGCTGCGACATGAGGCAGGACCAAGTCCTGGAGCCAGCAGTGACAGCCTGCTTCTCTTGGATGTGGAGGGTCCCTCATCTTCTGAACACGACTCCCCAGTCTCGCTTGGGGAAAGCAGCCTCTTTTTGGCCGGCCAGTGACCTCCAGAGGATAGACGGTGGCCATTACTGCTGGGCGTTTTCTCCCAGGGAGCCAGGCCATTAGAGGAGGACGAGGCAGCCTGGGTGGCACTTCGCTCAGGTGGGGAGGATTCAAGTCCAACTTCCCATTCAGTTGCCTCCCCTGGTTCCTGCAGCTCTGTGTGGTGTGGGGGAGAGAAGGGGCCTGGGGGACTAGTGGGACTGGCAGGGTTGGGAGTTTCGTATGTGGACATTTCATATATGTGGGGGCTGGGCTGGCCTCCAGATGAGCCATTACTACAGCTGTCATGTCCAGGGCTGCCTAGAGAGAAGGTGGGTGTGCGGCCCCCATTAGGAGACTCAGTCCTGGCGGAGCTTCCAAAGGAGTGGCCCTGGTCGTAGAGATGCCCATGTGGGTCGCACATTGGGGTCGATTTAGGTGACAGCGGAGCAAATACATCAGGAATGGGCTTATCGTGATTGTGCTGAGTAGGGCGCCTGGAGGGGGTGTGGCTTGGGGAGAGGGGAGGAGATCTGGGTAAAGGCCCCCCCTCAGAGTCTCTGTGCTCCATCTGTGTGCAAGAGAAAACAGAACCAGGCCCACTAGGACCTGTCGCTAACCCTATCCCAACATCTTCAGCAGGTACTGGCCCACACAGCACCCCTCCCTCCAGTTCCTCCCTGTCTGAGGCATCTCCCAGGTGAGGACGCTTATAAGTCAACTGAGGCTCCTCTAGCCCCCGTTTCACACCCAGCCGGACAGGTCTCTGTTGAGTATCAGTGTTGGATTCTGTGGAGGTAGAAAATCCCCCCAGCTGGGAGAAAATGGAGAGCTGGTAGACCTTTTGAAGCCGCAACTCCTCCTGACCAAAGTGTCTAGGCGCCCCCGGTCTGACCCCAGGGTCTATGCTTTGTGTTGGTGCTGTCGGTGGAGGCAGGTCTCCCTCGCGGGCTGGAAGCTCTAATGGAGCCTTTTTGTGGGCCAATTCCACGTGAATGTGCCGCATGGTTGCGATGTTGGAGGGCAAGAGTCTTGACTAAGTTTTGTGCAACCGGTCAAGTAGGTCCTCGGGAGAGCCAGGAGGCAGAGCAAGATGTTCCACAGGAATAGGAAGTCCTATAGTTCCTGCTGTGATTTTGTCAAACACAGGGAAACAGGAAGTTGAGCTGCACAGCACCTGATGGGAACAAAATACAGTTTTACTATTTAGGACTCCTTTCAAGCAATAGCACACTTTTGCTTTGACACTTGGCTATGTGCAACAAACCAATGCACAGTGCAAATGCCTGTTAGCCTTTTTTATCACCACTTGGAACCTCTCTCGTGAAGCTGCTGTAAATCAGCTGTCCCACGACTGTTAGCCTTTGACTTCCTGACTGATGTCATGACTTCAATATGTCATTGTGTTATCTGAACAATTTCTGTCCTGAGATTGTATTCTTACCACAAAAACAGTGGGGAAATCAGATACTAATCCCTTCTTACAAAGTTCCAGCTTTAAAGCAGTATGAAAATAAAGCTATTTAATTGCTTTAATGTGACATAGTGAACTGCGGGAAAGACATAAGCCTATTGTGTCTCAGGTCTAATTTAGTAATATATTGAAGACATTGCCCAAGATCTGCATCTCACCTCTGTGCGGGTCCTTGTCTAATTCTGCCCGTGTGGACAAGCTGCATTTGGCACAACATCTGGAAGTTGTGTGTAAAATGGTCTACAAAAGGAACCCGTCTATCTCCATGGCAGCTGCCACAGAACAACGCCAACATCCCAAGATAGGTGACCAGGAAACAGCAAAGACCCCAGAGGAGGCAGGAGTGAAGTTGGTGGGCACAGGAGCTATGACCTGCAGAGAAATGAAAGTAAAAGTTGGTTTGTTAGAAAATACATTAGCAAGAATAAGAAAGTTTTCATTTGTTTGAAGCATTAGAAGTTACAAGTAACTTGTTCAGGCAACCCGTTGGATCAGTCCATATGAATTAGATTATCTACTGTTTGTTTAAAAAATACTTTTGATCAAATCATCACCCTGAGGGATAAAACTAACCAGAGAGGTGGAGTTCCAGTAATTGAGGAGGTTCTTGAGAGGAAATACTTATACACTAGAATTGGATGTAACTCTACTGGGGCTGCCTCTGCGATTGGCTGATAGCCAGACACACCCTCTTCGGTCACCTAAGCCTGGGGTGTAGCTTGGCTATGGCATCATTACAGGGTAACTCCACCCAAAATATCTGAACAGACAGAAACACATAAAAATAAAACAAGTCAATTGTCAGACTGTTGCTTTTTATTAACAACTAACTGTTACTAACATGGGACAAACACCGTTTGTGTCAGATACATATGTCTGATGTATACATTTTAAATTATCCAAACCAAAGGAAGCCTCAGAAACGCCCTCATATCTTTCCACACCGCAGTTGAGAGCACAAATAACATGCAAACGCGACAACTTGGGTTGTCAATATTTAAGTTCCTTACTGGTCTTTAATCCTCATTTGAATACTCAACAAATAGGGAGGGAGAAGTATTATTCTCATTTTCGGAATGAAACAAAAGGAGGAGCCACTGATGGAGCCGAGAGTTGATTCTTCTGTCGCTAACTTGGCACTGATCGGTGACAGGTCAAGAGAAGTGGGTCATTTCCGACCCACTTGGACCAGAACTTGGGAATGTGGGGTGGGGAGGTTGTCACAGCGAGCAGTCGCCCTGGCAACCAGTAGCCCAAGGATAACAGCTCCTTTGTGCATGGCGACAAAGACGGAGAGAAAGAAACAGAGTCATGGACGGAGAGAGAGAGAAAAAAAAAGAGAGAGAGGTGGGGGGGCAGGATTGGCAAAGATGCTCCTCCAAGAAATTATCTGCAAACACAAAAGAAAATGGCCTCACAGACTATAAACACACTGTGCGGCCTGTGTTCTGTTAACCTGAAGCTGGCCATTGATTGAAACTTCCAAAGCAACCAAAAGCTTGAAATGTAAAATGGGACAATATCTCTCCATATTTAAGAAAGCGAAAGAAACTTCCTGGATCTGCCTGTTTATCTGCATTAGTTTAAAAATATAATGGGATGAGCCCCACCCCTTCACAAAGTGCCATGGAAATCGGTTCAGAAGTTTTTTAATAAATCCTGGTGACACAAACAAACAGCAATGAAAACATAACCTCCTTGAGGCAATAGATAGAGAGAAACGCAACTGGTTCCCATTCAGACCTACATTACAGCAACTAGTTACTTCACGTTTTTGTATTTCCTTTTGACGAAATCATGATGACGCAGGACGAGATCAGTTACTAACGTAGAAATGATGACAAAGGCCAAAAGATCACGTGTGAGGAAAGAGAGCAGGAAGTGAGAAAAGATGAATGTAATTAATGAGAGTTGTTCATGTGTATTTTCCACTAGATTGAAATATTATTGATAAATATTGAATACCTGGTGTTGAATAAAATCAGTGCAACGATCAAAGTAGGCGAGTAATAGAGTGTTTTGTAAAAACACAGTCCACAACTTGAACATTAATAGAGTGATCATCTGTTTAAGTTGAACGAAGAATAAGAGATATCCTGACAGAGGATATAGAGACCTGCAGACTTTTCACCCCCCACCACCCTTAATATTTCTCCGGGTGGAGGACTCTCGACAGCTAAATCCGAACTGTCCCAGTCAAACAGGCATATCTGGTTAATTTAAATGACAAACTATTGGCAGCGACACTTATCTATGAGAGTTCAGTCAACATAATACAAAGAGTATCTTCCTCTTGTTTTTGTCCCCGTGAGGACAGGTGGACTCTCCTGAGCGAGTGCCCAGGGGAGGACATGGGGAGTGGGGGGATGGGGAGGAATGGGAGAGGAGTCAGCGGGTGAGTATTTATAGTTATTGCCTATGCCTGTGTCACAGCTTACTGTGAGAACCCAAAGGCTCCTTTAGGAAACCCCACTTGATTTCTGACCTTAATTTTAACGAACTGAGCAGGAGGCCTGCAGAAGCTTCCCAACCCCTTTTTCAGATTGAGTCCAGCACCAGGCACAGGAGGGGGGACACTCTGGCTTCACCCCAGGAAAGGCTTCAGGTTCCTGGGGGACGTGTGCTGACTTGAGAACTGAACAATTTTTTATATTCCAAACCAGAACACTTTCCTAAATATGGGTAAATAAAACAAATGTCATCTCGTCTCATCTGTTTGCTAAATTCCATTACATTGAAATGTTATCTCACATTTCCTGAACGCTGCTGACGTGAAGCACAAGGATGTGACGCATCACTAGCAGGCCAGGTGCAATTCTTGACCTGACATCCGTGGGAACATAGGAAATGGACCCGCAGTCATTCAGAAAGAGTCAGAGCGAGAGTAGAAATGAGGTCAGATGACAGAGAATATGACCAACACCTGACAACAGGACAACCAGACAGAGAGAGGAGAAAGAGAAATTTATCTCCACCCATACAAATGAGTGGAGATAAATTAGACCCTAAAAAAGACTGGCTGGGAAGAAACCTAACTCTGGCTCATCAAGTTTTACACGTTCACACTTTAGGGTTATTTGCATGCACAAATGAGGAGGAGAGACAAATGAGAAAAGAGAAATTCAAATGGAAAAAGCATGAAAACCTAATGTAATGGAGACCCAAGAAAGTGGTGTACAAGACCAATAGGACCAATGGAAACAAATCCATATTAAAAAAAATAAAAACAGTCCAGTGTTCCTTGGCCCAGGCTTCGCTCTGGATCACGATGAAAGTAGAATGAATGCTTACAAAACCATTAAAATAAAATTTGCTAATAATCAAACCTGGATAATTACTTGATAGCTGCAATAATTAGGAAAATGAGGTGGGACAATGAATGGCCAGCTTCTTCCTATTAAGACGCACAGCAGGATACAAGCAATGTCAACACTGTGATGACTGTCTTGGAAACAGTTTTTCATGAGGATATGGTTACTAGATGTCATAGTGGAGTGAAACTAAAGCATCAGCGAAACACCAACGCCCTTCACCTGTGACTGTACCTGCTGCGGAGCCTTCAACGAGGAGATTTATCTGCTGAGGTGTGTTAAAACATGCATGTGTGTGTGTTCAGAGGAATGCATGCACGCCTGTGAAAAGCACCATTGTGTGTCAGTATGACACACACACACACACACACACACACACACACACACACACACACACACACACACACACACACACACACACACACACACACACACACACACACACACACACACACACACACACACACACACACACACACACACACACACACACACCTTAAAGGTCAAGGAAGACTGCAGTCAGGAAGTCAAAGGCTAACAGTCGTGGGTCAGCTGATTTACAGCAGCTTCACGAGAGAGGTGGCTTCCAAGTGGTGGTAAAAGGCCAACGGGCATTTGCACTGTGCATAGGTTTATTGCACAGCTGATAAAGAGCTTGTGAGACTGCAACGCATCATCACTTATTGGCGTGAACCCTGTAAACACACACTTTCCATTCGGAGCTCTGCTGACGGTGGCTCTGACCCAGAAAGCAGCTCTCAGTGACATGAATGGAGGTGGAGGGGGCAGAGTTCACAGCCAGCATCTATCCTCAGGAACTACCCTGACATTTGGCCCATATACTTTCAACACCCAGATGACGCATGCAAACACAGGCGCACACAGAGCACAGGATTAAAAACACCATTGCCTGGTCTCTTTCAGCAACTAGGATCACACGCAATTCAAAAAATGTACCACGGGGGAAACAACGTTTACAAGAACTTTTAACTTTGGTTTCTTCTACTCGTCAGAAGAGCAACAGATGCAGCCACTGCATAATTTATATATTTTTTCTGTGTGCTCTTTGACATTTGCTCTACTCCACCTTTGAGAAATAGTTCATGGGAGAACAGCTGATGTTTACTACTGTCTAAATCTAATGTCTAAATTTACTTTGCTTGTTTGTTTTAATATAAAGATTTGATTCATATCATATTATACTTTATACACCAAGCGGAGTTGCAAATTGTGGCAAAGTAAAACAACAATTGTAATATGTTCTTCTTCCCATTCAGGGATAATACTGTAATAACATTTTGAATCATTTCATGAGTTCCTCCTGCAGCAGCCGTGGGTTCGGTTCCGACCCGACCCTTTGCTGCGCGTCTCCCCCCTTTCTCTCTCCCTGTTTCACGATTACTTTCCTGTTGACGAAGGTGGAAAAGCCCTGACAAAAATCTTAAAACAAATATTCCCCCCAGGATTTTTTACTTCACCAGGCGTACTTTTGGCAGCAAATGAACGTGGAAATCTGGGTGTGAGCAACAGCGCGAGAAATTAAACATTGTTCATCATCATTTACAAGAGCTGGTTAAAAAGCGACAAAGTTCCCCTTTTACATAAAAATTTGTTCAGCAGCAAAGGCAGATAAAGCCTTGTGCAGAACCAAAAACTATAGGGTACGACGTCTATTCAACGTAAAATTGGCTTTCAGCCTATAACAGAGGTTTGATAGCATCAGCATGAGGTTAGCAGCTCCCAAACTGCCTTGATTGTCTCATCAGCTTTAAGCGGAGCCCCACCCAGCCCCAGGCCTGTGCCTGGGGGCTGATGAACACTCACACACTTGTGTGCAAATTCTCAAGAAAAGTTGCCAAGTGGTGCTGCAAAACAATCACCTGTTGATTAGAGTACAGGAGCCAACTAGTTTTTGATATCTGATGTCACTGTGCCACTGCTCACTGAGACAGCGGGTTAAATGACAGCTGATTGTGTGTGTGTGACAAATACAGAAGACAGGAAGCAGCAAAGAAAGACAGAACGTGACGGAAGGAGAGAGGTTGAGTCGATTGAAACTGATAAACCTGATCAAGCGACACACACACACACACACACACACACACACACACACACACACACACACACACACACACACACACACACACACACACACACACACACACACACACACACACACACACACACACACACACACACACACACACACACACACACACACACACACACACACACACACACACACACAGCTGAGGCTGGGGAGTCATGGCAGACTGAACTAAGCTGGCTCAGTGACATAGTTGCTGAGAATGCTGTTTGACACGGGGTCCCTTTCTGTCTCACCCTCCCTCCCCCCTCTGTCTATACAGTATGTCCCTTTCATGTAGCCATTTTAGGAGACGTTGAGTCACCCATAGCTCAGCTGACAATGTGACAGCAATCAACAGGAGCAACTCTAACACAAGTGACTTGACAGCCAGGCAACTTGTGACACTCACCCTCCTGAGAAGATGGACTGTATCTCTCTGCCTCACCCTCCTTCCTTCCTCTTTTTGTCGTCTGCGGGCTGTTGACGTGTGGCTGCGCTGGCTTTTCAGTCTCTCCTCTTCTTGTGTTTCTACGTCCACTGGGTCAGGCTGCCTTCTCTCGTTCTCTCCACTCTCCGGTTTGTTGCCTCTCTTCCTTCCTCCTGCAGAGGTGGTGTTGAGACAGACGGAGAAATGTCACGTCGTCCTGCCTCCATCTGCTTGTTTAAGTCACTCTCCCCCGGCACTATAGCTGTCTTCTCCTTCTCCGAATCTTGTTTTCTTCCTGTCTACCTCTCTCCACCCTCAGTCCCACATACACAAATCAAAACCCCCTCAGCAACTTTCACCCCCCCCCAACCAGTCTTGGTCTTTTCCCCTGCCTCTCCTTTTCTCTCTCGGGCTTCCCCCTCCTCTGTTCTCTCATTCGTGCCCCTCCAAAATATCTTGAATACAAAAGCCACTCCACATGCTAGTGTTCCCCCCTTTCCTCTCCTCCCATTCGTTCTCTTCCTCTATCTACTTTCAGGGCCCTCCTATCAATCCTCTCGTCGTCCCACCCTCTTTCTCTCTCGCCCTCGTTGTGTGTGTGTGTGTGTGTGTGTGTGTGTGTGTGTGTGTGTGTGTGTGTGTGTGTGTGTGTGTGTTTTTCTTTCTGTCGGTTTCCTCTCAGCTGATAGAGCAAGGTGTGCTTTGCTTTGCTCAGCAGTGAAGGCATACAGGGGAAAGAAAAGGGTAGGGGGGAGATACCGCCAGCTAATTGGCTACAGAAGAGGGGGGTCAGCTCAGGGGGAGGGATTCAGAGGAGGGAGGAGGCGTGGCATATCGTAAACCACGCCCACTCATCCCTGCTCGGCCTGTTCTGCAGAGGAACCGGACTGAAGAGCACTTTCCCTGGTGGGTGGGTGGGTGGGTGTGTGTGTGTGTGTGTGTGTGTATGTATGTATGTATGTGTGTGTGTGTGTAATGGCAGCTTCAAGCCTGTTTTGTGTATATAGTAGTTATGCGTAAACTTTTTCTAAAGCTTACCAGCCACATTTCTAGTTGTGTGTATGTGTGTGCTTCAAAGAACGACACCTTACAACAGAAGGAGTTAACGCCTCAGAGAATAAAGATACAAACATCTGTGCGTTTCAGCCACCACCCCTTCCTTTGCTGTTTAAGCGGTTTTAGACAGGAACTCCGGAAAATTGGATCCAGACATTTTCCAGAATTGGCCTTTCACAAATAAAGAATGCAGCAGGAGATTGTTCAGGTCAGACATCTTTCAGGCGAAGGGTGGCACCTGGGTTTTGAGCGCGAGGCAGGACATGACGTATAACCTCCACACAGAAAATCACGTGTTTTTGTTACCAGCCGTCGGCGTCTTCTATGTATATGGTGACGCTTTTAATTTTCTCAGTTTGATATCCGCCGTGGAAACATAATTAACACACCCGCTGTAAATTTCGATACATTGTCCTGCTGTATTTTCACATGGGATCACTCACACTGGATATTAGGGTGTTGGCAGGAAAAGTTGACTCAGACATCTGCGTTCTCAGACACAGCCACTCCGGCATATGTCAGGCAGGAGAATGTTAGGACTTCAGTCTGAAAGCAGCTTGAGTATCTGTATCCTACACAAGCTCAATAGCAGGCGGAGTGCAGATAGAGAATGAAGTGCATGTGATAGAGAATGAAGTGCATGTGAAAAACTTTATCAGCTCAGTACCAGGAGCAGCCCTCATCCACGTGTGTACTGTATATCTTGCCGTCTGTGAGCTAATAAGGAACAGCATGTTGACGAGGCAAGAACTATTTTCAACTGAGTGGTGTGGTCAAAGTGCGCACACACAGCGGGAGCTAGTGCATCACACGCTTATTTCACCGCACACAAACACACTGTACACAAAACACACCAAGTTGTCAAGAACAGATATTTAACACACCACTTCTGCCCGGGCCTTCTTGTTACAGACACAGTGACCCTGTTATGCTTTATCCTTATATAGGAAACCAGGGTTGACTTGAGACAAAACTATTGATAGCTCTTTGCCTCTGTTGTTTTCAGCCACTGTCTGCCTCTTCTGTCTTTCCCTCAATCCTCATCTGAGTCCGTCTCAAGTTCCGTTTCTACTTGTTTCCAAAACAGGACGAAAAGTTGAGTTGGTGCTGAGCTGCAACATTATCACAGTAATGCAGAATGAGTTTTTCTTCACCTACTCATTTAAAAGCTTGTTCTATGCAACCAACAATCCAAAACCCCAATATTTTCAATTTACTATCATATAAGACATTTAAACACTAAGATTTGAAGGGGAAAACTTAATCCATTTGAATAAAAAGTGACTGAAACTATTTGAAAATGATCAAAACAGTTGTTGATTGAGTTTCTGCCGACGGAGTAATCGATTTATCAGCCAACTGCTTCAGCTCTGCATACATGTCCTTGTAGATGTGTGTGGGAGGATGGCACACTTGTTTTGATGAGTGTGTGTGAACAGTGAAAGTGTGCAGAGAGGAGGTTTGAAAAACAAGACACGTCTCTGGCTACGTACCTTCAAATATAGAGATGAGGGGAGGGAGGAGGGGAGGTGGTGAAGGGGTAGAAGACAGAAGACAGGAAGACAGACAGAGGAGAACAAACTCTCAAGGGTGATACTGAAATAAGGTTAAGTTTCTCCTGTCTAATAACCTGCTTCTGACGGAAAAGCTTACTAAAAAATACACAGAGTGTAAGGAAGACTTTCTGCTCGCAAGCAGCACTGTTTTCAAAAGCTTGTGTTTCTGAATACACAAACACACACTCACACACTTCTGCACCTTTAAGAGCCTGCGTGGCCTTCCATATTAGGAGAAAAGGGGTGTGTCCTCTCTTTAAAGACCCTCCTCTATTCAAGGGCGCCCTTAGTGCAGCTGAGTAGAAAGAAGCATTGAAAACACTCACTCACATTCCATCAAGCACATGCATTGATGCAATCCTGATGCGAGAGCAGGGCAGTGTTTGTTTTGACGATTATAAAACTGCGGCAGGTTGGATTCTCAATCCTAGCACGTGTAACGCCGCGTCACAAGACAGACACTAGGCCTTGTTTTCTGAGGCCTCTCAAAGTGACACCAGCTGTATTTTCTATTTTTTGGGAAATGGGGGTTACCCATCCGCTCTAACTAAACAGCCACAGCCTTTTAAAAACTTCAGTTCGACTCCACCAGCCCCAAAAACCTCCTTGGGACAATCAGTTAGTCACAGTTTTCATTGAGCAGTTTTAGATATCGAAAACAAGGTCCAATTCACCCTCCTTCTTCTGGGAGGGGGAGAACAAAAGGGGGAGAGGGAGAGGAGAGGTGGAGGAAGGGTGGGAAAAGAAAGTGTGTCTGTGTATTGGGGAGAATACACAGCGTGTTTAAAGAGCCGTAGATCCCTCTGTGTGTGTCGGAGAGTGTGTTAGTAGTACACACATGGAGATGTACAGTGTGTTCCAGAGGGGAACACAGCAACGCCAGGAAAGCTCCAATGTGCTGCAGCAACTTTCACAGCTAATATTTACAGGGAAACTACAGCCAATGCTGTGTTGACTTGCAATGTGTTTGATTTTACTGTAACGTGTGCGTAAATTATGTGTAATGTAATAAGAGATGTGTTTTAGGAAGGCTGTCAAGCTTTATTTAAAGCTAATGCTATGAAAGACCCGTTCCATGTACAGTGCTACACCAGGATTATGGTTGGCAATTTAAAATACAAGACTTGCTTTTTGTCATAAACTGTTTTCAGACATGAACTCTGTAAAATGTCAGAAAGATGGCGTTTTCATCCTGAGATATTGCTTTCTATTCTCAACATTTCAGCCTGTACACTTTCTGTCTTCAGGCAGAAGGTGGATTTTACAGTAGATGTGAATAAAATGCTTACCTGCCAGTTTAACTGCGGCAACCCCATCCAAAATCCCTCAGCAATCTTACCAGATTATCAGATAATAAGTTTCCGTAGATACTTTCCCTCCCCGAGTGGTTTCTTTATATTTACATTTCTAAGGCGAAGTAACAATCTGGTGAGATGAACTGTGAGTGGAAGGGCATGTTTGACCAGCTGCCTGTTGATAAATAAGCTCTACAAGCTGAAAAGAGACAGAGAGCCCATTTAAAGTATAATCATTTTACTTAGCTGCTCAGGGAAAAACTGAGTGTGTGTCCTTTGCTCTTTTTGCCATCTCAGTAAATTGGCTGCTAATATTGGACCTATAAAAACTCAGGTTAACTTTATGATTTGGACCGAGGTTTAAATTGGGCAGATGCAGAAAATATGCATCCCTGAATATAGACTATTTGTTTGTCTGTTTTAAACACAGGAACAGCCAAATAAAGTATTCCTGAAATAAGTTGTATTTGTTGTGCCGTGACCTGACACTGATGTCGCTCTATGGAAAGCTGAATCAAGTACGACCTGAAACTGGACTTCAGTCCTGACTGACCCCTAGAGACTCCAAATCAATCTGTAGCATTAAGATCATTTTGTAAACCCCCCACACTCCTGGATTATTTGGTCAGATAATCGGCACAGATTCCTCCAGTCAGGAACGCCCCTGCAATTGTCGGAGGGGGAAATCGGGTCCAACATCGGCCCAATTATCCTCCAGTGTGCAGCAGCCTTTATCAATCCAATATGCAGCAGAAAGGAGAGTTGACTCACTTATGAGAGTGCAGGAACTATTCTTTTGCGTATCCTGTGATTTCTGATTACATTTATTCCTTCCATTCACAAGATCTGACGTTCGCTCTCAAAAGGAAGAGGAGATTTAAAAAAGATATGTGCAATCAGAAAAGCAAGAGACAAGAGTGCTCTGGGAAGAAATGTGAAGATGGGGAGGAGTAGTGGCACCCTGAGTCTTGGTGACAGGCCGGGCCAGCTCAGAGGATGGAATGTTCCAGAGAAATATGTTGCCTATTCATGGAGGACAGGAAATAAAGATTGCTCGCTCTCCTTCTGCACCTCTCCTCCCTTTTCTCTCTGTCACTCCTTCACCCTGAATTCAGCTGCTTGTCTTTTCACATATCTGTGTGTGTGAGTGTGTGTGCTTCCTCCTCTCCTCTCTTCTCCTGGCCATTGACTGTTTCTTGTGCATCTTCCTTCAGTTCTAGAATCAATTCCTTTTTTCCCCTCTTTCATGCTTGGGGAACTTGCACAGCATGGGGTTGAACCACGACTGGTAGCGGGTGAAAGAAGTCTAGCCTGCCATCTGGCTGGTAAAAAGGGAAAGAAAAAGTTGCCATCATTTGCTATGTAGCATACTGTCTCTATATAATAAGCTAACCTGACTGATTATTAGTAACTAGAAAAAGCAGATGGTAGAGAAAATTGTAAAAGTACTTTCAAGCTCATTTATAACCACATTTGTTGCTGTGTGATCATTTTCCACCAGAGTGAGTAGGAAATGAGAAAAAACCAACGCACAACTTCACAAAGAACTTACAGATAAGACCATGAAGTTCGATGAAGCCCGTGTTTATGGGCACACAACTTAAAGAATGGCTCATCCATTCTGGTTTAGTAGACATTACAGGGTGGAGGGTAGAGCGAGAGGTCTGGCCGGGGTTAATCCTGAGATCAGTCCAACACAAACACACACCTACACACAAATACACACACGCTTGCAGTCGTTAAGCAGCAGTTATTAACGAGAAGCTTTGGGACCAGGAGAGTTGCTGTTCTGTGGTTGAGTCTAAGGCCATGTCCACATGTACAGTGGTGTTTTGGGTGGTGATTTGGCCTTTTGAGCATCTGTACCAAATTTCAAGGCAATCCTACCGAATATGAATTCACTTAAACCCACAAATATCGACAACTAGGGTACAAGATACGTGAAAAGTTTGACCTGTTGAAATAGATAAAATGGATATTTTCGCCTCATTAAAAACAAAAAACTCCATCCATTATACCTTAGTTTTACAAGATATCACAATCTAGACGAGGACAAAGCAAAACGACTACAAACGCTCAAACGAGCATGCCGAGCCAGGAGGGGGCGATAGTGTCTACATTAACAATCAGTCAAAAACCAGAGAAGAACACTGTGGTCTGAGTAATATCGCGCGAGGCAGACTGTGAATGTCGGCAATGTGGTGCAGTAATGCTAAATTTAGATGCAATTAATTAGACCTAGCAGTGCTAACAGAGTAAAGAAAAAACTGAATATATGCACAATTGTTGTTGTAGTTTGTGGTGCAAATTACTCATTGTTACATCATTGTCATGTTTGCAAAAATACACAGAAACTGTATATGAAAAACTGCACTTTGGAAGGTGATCTAATTTTTTGCTACTTAAACCTGTGTTTGCGTGTGGACGAGAGGCACACACTCAAGAGGAAAAAGTTTGTTTTGCAAAAATCCTCATTAATGTCCGCAGGGCGTAAAGGAGAATTCAGGTCAGGAGGGTAGACATTCACTATTAATGACACATAGCTCTGATTTGCACAGTCAGGTTGAGTGGCACAATAAATCCCTTTGAGTCAATAATGCTCAGGCTAAGGTTGTTCCCTGGCTCTAATGGCACTAGAACAGCCAGTTAAACACGCAAACCTTTACTTCAGCACAACAATGAACCACAACCACAAAAGAAAAGGCATCATTTTTATGTACGCCTAACACGAGATTAGCACTCACTTCACTAACGCTTTAACTGTGGAAAACAAATTCACACGCACACATGCACAGCCCTGTATTGCTTTAAGGTGTTCTGTGTACACCACGGCTTTTAAACTCTCTGGGAGGACGAGGCATACTGATGCATTCAGGCCTGCAGGAAACACACCATTGTGTGTGTTCTTTTATATCAGGAAAAACATGACTGGGCAACTGACAGTTTCAACTGAACCCTTGAAGTATGTACTTCCAGTTCCAGTTCAGGTTCATGCACTGGCGTCAAAAGGCTCCTGATCCACGTTGGATTATTTCCTTTAGGTCGTTCCTGCTTTTTTTATTTATTTATCCAAACATGCAAATCCAGTATGTAAAACAATATGATAAATTAATTTCCGACAGTGGGTGTCACAGTTTTTCAAAGGGGAACATTCTTTCATTCTTTATAAAACTCAATTTAAGTGACAAATGGTGCATGCGAAGGCCTGATGCTGTCATACACTGTCAGCCTCCTCATGATGGAGAGATGGGAATAAAAGCAGCACAGAGAGATGGAGGGCTTTGATGCTGGATGAAGGGAACGAGACAAATGACCGTATAGTGGAGAGTAATGGACAGAGGAAGCAAGACAAGGACGAGAGGGAGAGGGGCAGAGAGGGAACAGGTCTTAGCTTGATAAGCTCTATGTTGACCTATATAATGCAAAGAGACACATCTGCTTTCCAGCATCTACTCGTTGATTCTGGTTGTTGTATGGAAGGTATATCAACAGACTGGCTCAGGCTATGTTCAGTCCACTTAGTGGTATCAACAACACCCGAGAGGCTGTTTCTTATTTATACTAATTTTACTAGTGAGTGTAAAAGATTGTTAGTGAAATGCAAATATTGCACACAGATGCAATGGTGAATAAACGGTAATAACTTCCATTTCCCACAGCCACATACAAACACTGTACAGAGCTTAATTTTGCCTCTCGGGGTGTAATGTCAAACCATGCTGATTTATTCAGCAGGTGGTACTGTCACCTTGCCATCATCCTCTCTGGAAGTCTGTTGTCAGATGTGTTTGGATAAGGCCGAGCAGACTGCCACTGAACAAAGATGGAGTACTAAACAGGACAGAAACTTCCAGATTGTCTGATGCTGGTTTCCTACTATAAATGAAACTTGAGAGAGAGAATAAAGGAAGTGAAAGAAGTAGTGCAGTCTCTCTATAGCTGCTTTCAGACAAGCACTGAAGCCCAGACATTTTCCTGAAATTATCCAGGGGCGCTGTGTGTGTGCGTTTTTCATGCCAGGGCCCTTCGCATCAGAATATATACGTCATATCCTTCCTCCCATGTGCTCTTCCCACCCCTCACCTGAATATTTTGACATTTTCCTGCTGTTGATAATGAATCTGCCCTGAAAAATGTCCTGCTCCGTTCTTCATATGTGAAAGGCAAACTCTGGAACATGTCTGGACCAATTTAGGGATGTTGTGTCTGAAAATAGCTTTTATTTGAGATTTCTAAATCCTCAGATACCCAAGATAGTACACGTCAATTCTCTCCATTTTGCAGGTTTTACAACTGCAATGATCCTCAATGAGGCAATGTGTGCTAAACCTGATTTATATTATTCTACTACTACTGAATACTTCATGGAGTTATGGGTTTGTGGCCCTCTTTTCCCTTATTCATTCAAAAGGTTATTCAGAAGCAATATATTGAATTGATATTCAATCCTGGCTTAAGAAGCCTCATCATACATGGTGGTGCACCAGTGAAAACGCAGATCGATCAACTAAGATTGGACCTAATACAATGAAAACAGTAAAAAGCCTTGAAAATATGGTTGACCTCATACCTTATTTGATCTTATGTTTATATGTCAGTAAATTCAGACAGCATATGAGACAATCTCCAGATGCTCACTTATTGAAAGCATCCTTGAAATTTATTGGCTTTCCCTTCCATGCCCTAAAAACATGTTATTAACCACAGCCAGTCAATGCTCAAAACACTCGGATAACTAGCTCCTCTTATTGACAGACTGTTAAGTAGACTAACTGACCTTCAATGGTAAGCCTCAAGCTGGGTTTAGTTAGTGTGCAGGTTTGTGTGTGTGATGTGTAAAGAGCAGAGGTAACAGAGTGAGGGTCTTAAGTCAAAGGTGAAAGGATGCAGCAGTCGGAGCTGCGCAAGTGCTATTTTAGGAGCTCGGGTATAAGCTGTGATTAAGTAGAGTGAAAACGTGATTTAACACATGCATGGTCTCACACATAAAAAAAGGATCCCTTGCTTTATCGCCTTGAAACACTGCAGAAGTGACAACCAGAGGGACATCTTCACAGTGGAGGCGTTCCTTTCCAGTCTGTGGAGTGTGAGGACATTTGGTTATCATTAAGGTGGAAATGACGTCGAGACGCTCGCAGTTAATGTTGCCCTTTGACCCCGACCTCTTGTTAATTTTACGTTTCATCTCGACCTGCCAACGTTCCGTCCCTGAACTGAGCCGAGGTATCTTCTGGCAAACAGCAGCGCTCTCACTCCGCCATTAAAAAACACATTTTTCATCCACTGGGCTTCGAATCGAAAGTGAATCAGGGAAGAGACATAAAAATGATCTTTCATTAGAGTTGCGTCATGTGAATTGGAGGGTCTTTATTTTAACACAGCACTGACGGATCAATAAGGCTTACAATGACATTCAAGAGAATCTCCTGAGAAAAGGTAGCATTTCTCTATTTTCAGACAAGAAATAGACTAGATTCTATTCAGTCTGTGAGTCACCACTGGTTCTTAGTGATGGCTTTGTGTTTATGCATTCACATACAAATGCTTGCATGACTATACATTAGTGGATAGCTCTCCTTCTCTTAACCTCATGTATAACCCTTAATGGTGAAATATCTTTGTATTTGAAAAGAGGCCATTGAGCTCACATGTGGATGCAAACAAGATGTGCACGTACACACACACCTCCCCATCACATACACACTGGAGATCAATATTGCCCCAGAGCATTGTTGAGTACTGGATCTAACCCACATAATCATCTGTAATCTCTGACATCAAATCCTGCAGAGACACATTGGAGGGCTGACAACAAGCCTTCATCACCTCAAAGCGTTTTAATAGCTAGCTAGCCACACACACAGACACGCACACACGCACGCGCACACGCACACACACACACGCTAAAAAAGGAGAATTGCAACCATGCACCATAAACACTTAGCTAGAAACACACAAGAGTTAAACATCATTGGTTGGGTGCACAGAGGACGACAGCTTTAATGACGTCCTTTGGCTCGGATCCCTTAATGTCACACATTGTCAGCTGATCTACACGTGCATAAGCTGAACTGCAGGCAAGAGGAGCCAACTGCAGGCCAACGTTTGACTGACGCTGTAACACTGTTAGTCTGGGCCTAATCTATTCAGACAGAATCAGGAGAGACTGGGATCTTATAGTGTTACAGGTCTCAAGTTAACGTCATATTGGCCATAATGTACAAATCTAAACAGCCTAACAAGGCACTGGTGGCTCTATATATTACCCTGAGAAAACACATGGCTACTCATGACCACACTGAGATTGAATATATTAGTAATTGTACATTTTGAGTTTGTTACCCTCTACCTCCCTTCTCCTCTGATGTGAGAGCGTTTTCTCAGTTTCTTTGTCTCACCTGAACAGACAGACCATCTTGGTTTTTTTTACAGCATAAAAAGAACTGTGTGACTGCGCACAGGACAAGCCCAGACCCAGGTCCCGCTGAACAACATGCACCTCGCCTGTAGGGTTGGTTAGAGCAAGGATCTGCATGACGCCACACTCAGCTGAGGACAAAGCCCACTGGTTTCTCGCAGACAGGGAGGTGGGGAGGGGGGTGTGACTGTCAGACCAAGGCAGGGACAAGAGAAAAAAAAGAGACAAAAATGTAGACTTGCAGATGGATTTGCTGCATCAATGTGTGTGTGTGTGTGCATGTTTGTGCAGAAATCTGCTATTTGCATGCATGTGACAGCTGGTGGATTGCAGTGTGCTGTATGGGTGATGTAGAGTGAGGGTGACTGCATATACACGTGTGCCTAATGTGTATGTCAATGCCACCATGTCCTGTCTTACACGACAATGGGAGGAAGTGCACTGCAGCTGAGCGTAATAACACTGCAATTACTGACTCTTAACACACTATAGGTCTTTTATGCTGTAGCGAGGGTTCAGTACCCACATCATCATTGCATAATGCATAATACAATACCACCCAGTGCTATCCTTTCTCCATGTAAGCTTTACAGTGATCACCATCACTCTACCCACTGGGATACAGTCATAATCTCACAGATATACACAAGTGCTGATTGATCCAGCCTCCATCCCCCTTGCACAGCCCAGATCTGCACAATCCCAAAGAGGGCAGGAGTGTGTGTGTGCAGTGCAATTATAATCAAAATCAAATATTCACACATGCATTTTGATGTGCACGCGAGACACAAACCTATGACTGTGACCGATGCACGGATTCCTCCATCATTTTGTCAGGGTGCATGCACGAACACACACACATAAAGGAAAGGGAGCAGACAAAGCAGGGGAACGCCCCCCTACACCCTGCAAGATGCTGCTGGCAGGACATCAGCTGGCTCAGGCTGGATTCCACTCATTCTTTTGCTCACGTTGACAAAGACGGATAATGACAGTGATGATGACCCGCGGGGTGAAACATTTACCTGACACCACGAGGAGAGATCTCCAGACAGCCTTTGTGTCAGTGAAGTTCCCCCAATGCCAGGAGACTACAGAGGAGCGAGCTGGCTAGAGGTGGTTTTCAGAGGCCGACTCACCTCACAGGGAAACGGGGGAAGTCAGGAGGGGAAAAACTCGGTGTTGGATGACGCGTCCGGGTGTTTGGCCTTTTTCTTGTTTCACCTCTCTGCTGCGTTGTCACGTTCCCGGTAGCTAACGCTCGGTCCCGGAGCTAAACCAAAAGCCGTTAGCCGCTCGTAGCCGTGGATTTGACGGGTGGAAAACAACGGGGCAGTTTCAGTGTCCTCTCCCCACATCTCTCGCTGGCTGTGCCGTCCACGTCCCTTCCTCTCTCCGCGTCTCTCTTCGTGCTCGCAGCTGTTTCCGTTGTTTCTGGAATTCCTCCTCTGGCCCTTTAAGCTACAGCGTTTCCGGGGTTTGCCAGGGTATATATCAAGTAGGCGGGGCTTCGCGGCCCAGCTGAGCGGCCTGTCATTTAGCCGATTGGCCGCCCTTATTCCCCTCGACCAATCGGCGCCCGGGGCATTAAGCTGTGGTTAAAACATGCAGATCTATTCAAACGATCCCGCTCCGTGATTGGACCGTGGATTAACCCAGGAAACGCCCAGTACACGTGCTTTTTCTCCCCTCCCATCCTTCACTGTGAAGAAAGGCTGTTGTAGACTTTGTCATTTTTAATTAAAAAATCCTCAACAAACCGCGTTACACACAAGTGAAGAAGCGCCGAACAAAAACTTTATTCAGTTACTGACATTTAATAAAACAACACATTGCAGTGGTTAAATGTGCAGTTATCCCCCCCTGCTTTTCTTCCGCTTGTACAGAAAGGGCCATGTTGTCACAGAGCTAAGAATAGATGAGCTACACGTTGTATCCCCATATTGCTTTGCGGCTGCACTGAGCTCCACGCCCATCCACCCAGAGCACACTGGGGCCTGATTACACCAGAGGAGGAGGAGGCCTGCAGAGATCACACACTGTATGGTGCAGATAAAAGAAGCTCAGGGGCTGTAACAGAAGATGTTGCATCTACTGCTCCTCACCATTTGTCCGTCTTTGTGCTGATGATGCACTTGGCGATGCGATGGCTGCATGTTTCAAATAGCTATTTTTATGCATGATCATACACTGCATTGCAGGAAATGAAAAGCCAATCATTGTACCTTCCACCAAACCAGTTATCAGTTGATACCTTATCATTTTATAATATACATGATATCATTTTATAATATACACATGTAATAAATCATGTGTATAGATGGGGTTTTAGAGATCAGCTGTAGTTCCGCATGTCAGGATACAGAAGTTGGATTTCAAGGCTTTCCAGTGGGCCTGCCTTGTGGTTACAAAAATGAAATGGCAAATTTCCACATTAGTGTTTATCGGTTTTATACAAATGTGTAAAACAGTAACACAAAAACAAAGCAAACCACTGTGGAGATGGTTTACATTTTTACTGTTTGTGGTGCAATTCACCTTTATCAGGATGTTTAGCGTTAGAGTTTGGCACAAGTACACAACAGAGGAAAGCTGAGTCCTTCATCAAATGTTCCATCCGTCAGAGAAATACCACAATCATAGTATTTTTATCTCATGGTATGTACTTTGTGTTTTATAGGATTGCAAATAGAGACTGGTCCTCCTTGTTTAAGAGAGAACTGAATCTGACGTATTGGTACTACTGCGACAAAATATATTTTTAAATAGTTGTTTACACATTTCATCATATCTTATTTCAACACGACCAGCATTTTAATATATATAAAAACTGATTTATTGTAGAGGAAAATACTGATAGGTCAAAATACGAGACGAGAGAGGAAAAACGCTCAGCTGCAAAAAAGTGGTTTTACCAAATACCTGACATTTTATCTTTTGTCATACATGTTTCCTGAAAAGGGATAATACAGTGAAAGCTGTTATCGCGTCACTTCAACAGATTCCTTTCAGGTCAACTCTTCATCTAACACACAGCAGGTGCCTTTGTTAGAAGAGTGTCTTGCGCCCCCTGGTGTTTACTTGACAGAACCGTCCAGTTGTCCTCACATTTGAAAGAGCTGCAGTAAAGTCACAGATCTGAGTCCTGGACTTGGTGGAGGAATTTGTTCTGGAAACTAATTTCACTGAGGCCTCCTGCTCTCTGTGTGTTTAAGACTGAAGTCACAGTTTAGCAGTTTATCTAATAAAAGTAGCTCAGTGAAGGAATTTGGTTTAATAATGGTTTAAATCTTTAAGTGTGTATCAGCGAATTGTTGACTGATTTGTACATGAGGTATACCATTACATTTTTATACACAGCATACAATTATTAAATATATGGCACATCTTCCAAAGACCACATCCCCCCTGTCCTCCAGAACCTACACTGGCTTCCGGCCCTTCATCGCATCCAATTCAAAATCCTCCTCCTCCCCCGAAAAGAAATATGGTTTAATTATTTTATGTCTTTCTTTCAAACTCTATGTAAAGTGTCTTTCAGTTCCTTGAAATGCGCCATACAAATAAAATGTGTTATTATTATTATTATTATTATTATTATTATTATTATTATTATTATTAATAAAATGTTTGGAGTATTATGGAGACAGTACAAAGAAAATGGAGGAAATTGATTTTTAAATTGTTGTCACTATATAATTGGACAAACTGATTTTTGGATGACTCCCAGAGAGAAGATCGCCTGTAGATGGCAGTAATGCAACACCGTGGATGCAAGCTGCCCGACAACACCGAGAAAGAAGAAGAGGAGGAGGCGGAAGGGCATGATGGTTTGTCAACAGTATTGAGAAGAAGGTGTTGATTAATACACTCATGGTCGTGTTTACCTTTGTGACTATTGGTTTCATACAGTGTGTAGTAGTTATAAATATCAGCTAGGTAAACTGAGGGCTGGCCGCCATCCTTCGTATTTGCTCTTCGCTGCGTTAGCTCGCTATAGTGTTTGAATAGGAAATGTCAACATGGCAGAGTGCGAGGATGAGATCTATCGTCAGCACAGACTGATGGATATCATCTGCGAACCTGAAATACAGCCGCACAGAAAAGGTCTGTAAAACATCGATTAGCTTAATTAACTCATGTTAATCATATGGTCTTTTTACCCACTTCTGTCCATTGTCTCCTCCAGAGCTCCCACAGCGACATGTCTGTATCAAGGAAGAGTTTCCTGCTGACCTGCTGGAGAGGAACCCCAGTCCAGACCAAGAGGAGCCAGAACCTCCACAGATTAAGGAGGAACAGGAGGAGCACTGCATCGGTCTGGAAGTCGAGCAGCTTGTACTGAAGCAGGAGGACGATGATGACTTCTTGTTCAATCCTACTTTCGAGGAAAGTGACCACAATGAACCAGATCCAAGTGACCACCAGCTCCTCTCCCACAACTCAGCTCAAAGCCAAGATCTCAAAGGTGAATGTAGTCGACCTGCATACGGCACAGTGATCTGCAACCGGTCTGCAGATGGGCGCCACCACTGAGTCTGGTTCTGCTCCAGGTTTTTTCCAGTTAATGAGTTTTTTCTCTCCACAGTCACCGAAGTGCTTGCTCATTCAGGGAATTGTTGAGTTTCTCAATAAATTGTAAGGTCTTGTTCTTGTTATGTTATGATTTGGCACTTAAAATTGAACTGAATTGAATACCTTTTATTTTAGTTCATTCATTTTTTGCCATGGATTTTTGTGAAGCACTTTGTAACCTTGTCTGGATAAGTTATTATCCACTGATACAGCGAGTTATAAACTGAGAGTATACTAGAGATGAACTGATGCAAAACCAATCAATATTCAATAAAATTGTATTTGTGTAGCCCATATTCACAAATCACAATTTGTCTCACAGGGTTTCACAAGGTGCGACATCTTCTGCCCTTAAACCTCAACAAGAGTAAGGAAAAACTACCAAATAAACCCAATTATACATGAGAAAACCGGAACTGGAGCTAAAATCCAACAGGCAAGGGAGGTTATGTTTTCATCTGCATTTGTTTGTTTGTTTGTTTGTTAGCAGGATTACACAAAAACTTCCAGACAGGTTACCATGAAATGAGTAGATCCAGATCATGGGGCGGAACTATTCTTAGTTTTTTTCCTTTAACATTGCAACATAGTCTGTTTTTCAACATTTTCCTTGATTGCTCAGAGAAAGAGAATGTAACTTGGTAGAGTGCATACCTCCAACAAGACCCAACAATCACTTTATGGAAATATAAATCTGGATCTTGTGAATATAAATGTGCTTTCATAAGGGGACAGTTTGTACTCTACTGAGTGTCATTCTAGTGCTATCAACTGCCATTTTTAATTAGCAGAACTATTCGTAAGTAAGAGGATGAGATTGATTATCGGCACAGACTGCCGGATCTAATTGGGAAAACCTGAAATAAAGCTACACAGAAACCTTAATTAGATATTATTTGACCACACTTATATTCCTGACCCCTGTTAGTTTAAACATGTGATCTTTTTACCACAACATTAGTTACCTACTCCTGTTCATTGTCTCCTCTAGAGCTCCCAAAGCAACATGTCTGTAATGAGGAAGAGTTTCCTGCTGACCAGCAGCTCTTGAACCTTGAGAGGAACCCTAGTCTGGACAATGAGGAGTCAGAACCTCCCCAGATTAAAGAGGAGGACGAGCTCTGCACCAGTCTGGAAATAGAGCAGCTTGTACTGAAGCAGGAGGATGATGACTTCTTGTTCAATACTTCTTTCAAGGAAAGTGACCAAGATCTCAAAGGTGAATGTACTTGACCTACATACGGTACAGTGATGTGCATATCCATTGAAACAGAGAGTTATAACCTGAGAGTATACTAGAGCTGAACTGATGCAGAACCTGAGCTTAAACCAAACAGGAAAGGGAGGTTATATTTTTGTCGTTGTTTGTCTGTCTGTCTGTCGGCAGGAATATAAAGAAAAAAAACCTACTGGATGGACCATCATGAAAAGTGGTGGAAGGATGTGGTATTGGTCAGGAAGGACCCCATTATGTTCTGGTGCGGATCTCCGATCATAGGGCAGATCTGGGATTTTTTGCGAGATAGGGCATTTTTCAACTTGTTTTTGGTCTCTCTGAGAAGTTGAAGGGCACTCAGTAGAGTCCATACCTCAGCCAAGGACCAAAAGTCCCCTTTTGAAACCACATTTAAATTCACTCGATCTGGATTTTTACCTATTTCTGTCTATTGTCTCCCCTAGAGCTCCCAGAGCAACATTTTCTGAATGAGGAAGAGTTTCCTGCTGACCAGCAGCTCTTGAACCTTGAGAGGAACCCCAGTCTGGACCAAGAGGAACCAGAACCTCCACAGATTAAAGAGGGGGAGGAGATCTGCACCAGTCTGGAAGTAGAGCAGCTTGTACTGGAGCAGGAGGATGATGATGACTTCTTGTTGAATCCTACTTTCAAGGAAAGTGGCCACAGTGAACCAGATCCAGGTGACCACCAGCTCCTCTCTCACAACTGTCATGTAGCAGAGAGTCAAGATCTCAAAGGAGGCAAGCATGGAAACTCAAAATCAGTTAGAAATGCAAAGCCAGCATCAGAGAAGAGACATCACGTCATCAAAAAAAAGGCAAAAAGTCACAGTAACTACGCATGTAAATCTACCATGTCAAAGATTATCCCAAATACCTGCAATGGTAAAAACATTTTCCAGTGTGACACTTGTGGAAAAGTCTATAAGTGGAAGTCACGATTAAATATACATCTGAGAGTTCACACAGGTGAGAAACCATATTTTTGCAAAGCATGTGGGAAGGGTTACACGTGTAACAATAGCTTACGGGTCCACATGAGAATGCACACAGGTGAGAAGCCGTTTTGTTGCGAAACCTGCGGGAAAAGTTTCGCATTCAGCAATAGCTTGCTTGTCCACATAAGAACACACACAGGTGAGAAACCTTTTTCTTGCACTACATGTGGAAAAAGCTTCATGTCAATGGGTGGTTTGCAGGTCCACATAAGACAGCACACAGGTGAGAAGCCGTATCCTTGTACAACCTGCGGGAAAAGATTTGGTGACATATCAGTACTAAATAAGCATTTGCATATCCACACAGGGGAGAAACCATATTCTTGTAAAGTATGTGGGAAAGATTTCAGATTTGCCGGTGATTACAAAGTCCACATGAGAACACATTCGGGTGAGAAGCCATACCTTTGCAACACCTGTGGGAAAAGATTTGCTCATGCGTCAAACTTAAAACAGCATATAAATATCCACTCTGATGAAAAGAGACATATCTGCGGAACATGTGGGGAAGGTTTCTTGTCTCGCAGTAACTTGCAGGACCACAGGAGAACACATCCGGTGGAGAAGCCATACCATTGCAACACATGTGGGAAAAGATTTGGTCGCTTGTCGACCTTAAAACGCCATACCAATATTCATACTGATGAAAAGCCACATATCTGCGGAACATGTGGAAAATCTTTCAGACTTTGGCAAAAGTTGGCAGTCCACATTCGACACATCCACCCTGAAAAGCAGCTTAACCCTGTAACACCAGCTGGAGAATGTAGTTTGATGGTTCCCAATTTAAAAGCTGTATGAGGTCGCATAGACATAAGTAGCCTTCTATTTGTAGAAAATATGAGTGATGGATTTGTTGCAGTGGCAAATGGCTAAAACATACAAGAATGTGGGAAAAGGTTTTCCCAAATGCACGCAGATCCAGGAATATTTATTATCACTGAATGTTGAGAGATGGTTGTCAATGTGTCAGGAAAGACTGTGGATCATTATGTAAAAATCTGACATATTTGTGGTACAGAGATTTATAAGAACACAGTATGTGGTGCAGATTATCAGATGACTTCCCCTTTTCTTTTCTCTGTTTATTACAAAAGAAGAAAATCTCTTGTTAATGTGTACATAGTCCTAAATGACTGTCACTGTAAATGGTTATTCTTTTGTACTACGTGTATTCAATACTTGAGTACATTTGCAGTTTATTAAAGTTTCTTGAATTATGATGATTGTATTTTATGTCTGTCACATTTAATCTGTTTGTCTGTAAATTTGCAAAAAACTCCTGGACATCACCATGAAACTGGGTGAAAAGATGTGGCATGGGTCAGAAAAGAACTGATTACACTTTGGTGCAGATACAGGAATTCTTTCCACTTTCTTTAGTACGTGACTGTTTTTATATCTCTAATAGATGCCGGAGTTACAAGGAGAATTTAATGTTTTATTCTTGCATCTGTTTTGAGACACACTCCAATCCAGAAGGTGGCAGTAATGTGCCCGGAAGCTGTTTGCCAACCTTCATTATAAAGAGAAGAAGAATAACTGTTGTTAGCCTGCTATGCTAACATCCAACAGAACATGATGCTACTCGGCTAAATGCTTTCATATCAAGTCTTCTGCTACACACGTGGTTTTGTTTCGTTTCTAACAATTGTCGGCAGAAGTAAAGCAAGTCGCCATCTTCCGTATTCGGTTTTCGCTGCGTTCTCGGAGAAGTTAGTTTCACTAAAGCGTTTGAATGGAAATGTCTACAATCCAGAGTTTAAGACAGTTTATCAACGAGAGGTTACAAACTGCTGCTGAAGACATATTAGGATGTTTTGAAGCGACTGTCGCAAAGTACGAGGATGAGATCGGTCGTCAGCGCAGACTGCTGGATGTAACTTTGAAACCTGTAGTAAAGCTGCAGAGAATAGGTCTGTATCAACTTAGTTAGCAAACTATACACCACACTTATAATCCCTGTTAGTCTAAACACATGGGCTCTTTTATCATGACTTCTGTCCATTGTCTCCCCCAGAGCTCCCACAGCGACATGTCTGTATCAAGGAAGAGTTTCCTGCTGACCTGCTGGAGAGGAACCCCAGTCCAGACCAAGAGGAGCCAGAACCTCCACAGATTAAGGAGCAACAGGAGGAGCACTGCAGCGGTCTGTCTCCTTTTGAAACCACATTTAAATTAACTCAATCTGGATTTTTGCTTGGATCTGCACCAAATTGCACACACTCATAACTATCAGTAATCTATCATTTACCTACTTCTGTCTATTGTCTCCTCTAGAGCTCCCAGAGCAACATTTTCTGAATGAGGAAGAGTTTCCATCTGACCAGCAGCTCTGGAGCCTTGAGAGGAACCCCAGTCTGGACCAAGAGGAGCCAGAACTTCCACATATTAAAGAGGAGGAGGAGCTCTGCACCAGTCTGGAAGTAGAGCAGCTTGTACTGAAGCAGGAGGATCAAGATAACCTTTTGTTGAATCCTACTTTCAAGGAAAGTGACCACAGTGAACCAGAACCAAGTGACCACCAGCTCCTCTCCCACAGCTCAGCTCAGAGCCAAGATCTCAAAGGAGGCCAGCATGGAAACTCAACATCAGTTAGTAATGCAGAGCAGGCATCAGAAAAGGGACATCATGTCATCACAGTAGCAAAAGAAAGCACAAGTCCCAGTAACCTTGCATGTAGCACTACCATGTCAAAGATTGTGCCGAATATCTGCAAGAGTAAAAAGGTTTTCCAGTGTGACACTTGTGGAAAAGTCTTTAAGTGGAAGTCACGATTAAATGGACATCTGAAGGTGCACACAGATGAGAAACCATATGTTTGCAAAACCTGTGGAAAAAGATTTTGTTACAGGTCAGCACTAAAAACACATTTGAGAATCCACACAGGGGAGAAACTACATTCTTGCGAAATGTGTGAAAAAGGTTTCACAACTAGAAGTAAGCTGCAGGTCCATGAGAGAACGCACACGGGCGAGAGACCTTTTTCTTGCAAAACCTGTGGGAAAAGTTTTAGCATGAGAAATACCCTTCAGAGACACAAGAAAACACACACGGGCAAGAAACCTTTTTCTTGCAAAACGTGTGGGAGACGTTTTAGCCTGAGAAATACCCTGCAGAGACACGAGATAACGCACACGGGCGAGAGACCTTTTTCTTGCAAAACTTGTGGGAGAGGTTTTAGCCTGAGAAATACCCTGCAGGTCCACGAGAGAACACACACGGGCGAGAGACCTTTTTCTTGCAAAACTTGTTGGAGAAGTTTTAATATTAGAAGTAACCTGCAGGTCCACGAGAGAACGCACACGGGCGAGAAACCTTTTTCTTGCAAAACCTGTGGGAAAAGTTTTAGCCTGAGAAATACCCTGCAGCGACACGAGATAACGCACACGGGCGAGAAACCTTTTTCTTGCAAAACTTGTGGGAAAAGTTTTACCATGAGAAATACCCTGCAGCGACACCAGACAACGCACATGGGCAAGAAACCTTTTTCTTGCAAAACCTGTGGGAAAAGTTTTAGCATGAGAAATACCCTGCAGCGACACGAGATAACGCACACGGGCGAGAGACCTTTTTCCTGCAAAACTTGTGGGAGAAGTTTTAATCTTAGAAGTAACTTGCAGCGACACGAGAGAACGCACACGGGCGAGAAACCTTTTTCTTGCAAAACTTGTGAGAGAAGTTTTATACGTGGATGTAGGTTGAAAGTCCACATGAGAAGCCATAAAGGTGAGGAGTCGTATCCCTGCACAACTTGTGGGTAAATATTTGTTAACCAATCCCTTCTAACAAAACATTTGAGTACCCACACATAGCAAAACTGATATTTTTGTAAAATGTTGGAAACATGTCTGACTTGCCAGTTCATACAAAGTCCACAGGAGAATACATCCAGTTGAGAAGCCACACCATGGCAACACGAGAGGGATAAGATTTGCTCAAGCGTTGTCAAAGAAGTTGTTACTTAGTTATTGATTCATTAATTAGTGATACAACAGTTAGCGAAAACGACACTGGAAAGGTTTCCAGGGGACCAAAAAAGTGATGAACCTAGTTGTAGTTCAATGCTTTATGAAGTTCCATCACCACTGATGAGGAGCAGACTTCAATAACTTCACAAAGCATTGAACTACAGCCAGGTTCATCACTTAGATATACACAAGAGATATTGTCTACATTTGCATTAGCTGCATCTCTGCAACTGAATGTGGAAAATATCCCATTGAGGAGACATCACAATATCTTTGATGCAGTACATGGTCAACAACATTTGCTGAAGTACCCACGTTTCTATTCTTCATGTGACTGTCATTGATATTTACATCTGCAAAGGAAGTGATGTTTTCACCCATGTCTCTTTGTTTATTCATTTATCAGCAATTTATACCAAATGGTGCAGGAAGGGGACGGGGGTGACAGAAATTGATTGGGTTAAAGTGGCAGATCCAGGATATTTTATTGTCACTGAATGTTGAGAGATGGTTGTCAATGTGTCAGGAAAGACTGTGGATCATGATGTAAAAATCTGACATATTTGTGGTACAGAGATTTATAAGAACACAGAATGTGGTGCAGATTATCAGATGATTTACCTTTTTCTATTCTCTTTTATTTCAAAAGAAGAAAATCTTTTGTTAATGTGTACACAGTCCTAAATGACTCACTGTAAATGGTTATTCTTGTGTACTATGTGTATTCAATACTTCAGAACATTTGCAGTTTATTAAAGTTTCTTGAATTATGATGATTGTATTTTATGTCTCACACATTTAATCTGTGTTTGTCTGTAAATTAGCAAAAAAACTCCTGGACATCACCATGAAACTGGGTGAAAAGATGTGGCTTCGGTCAGAAAAGAACTGATTACACTTTGGTGCAGATACAGGAATTCTTTCCACTTTCTTTAGTACGGGACTGTTTTTATATCTCTAATAGATGCCGGAGTTACAAGGAGAATTTAATGTTTTATTCTTGAATCTGCTTCGAGCCACACTCCAATCCAGAAGGTGGCAGTAGTGCACCCGGAAGCTGTTTGCCAACCTTCATTATAAGGAGAAGAACAAGTACTTTTGTCAGCCTGCTATGCTAACATTCAACAGAACATGATGCTACTCGGCTAAATACTTTCGGATCAAGTCTTCTACTACACACGTGGTTTTGTTGCGTTTCTAACAATTGTCGGCAGAAGTAAAGCAAGTCGCCATCTTCCGTATTCAGTCTTCGCTGCGTTCTCGGAGAAGTTAGTTGGCTAAAGCGTTTGAATGGAAATGTCTACAATCCAGAGTTTAAGACAGTTTATCAACGAGAGGTTACAAACTGCTGCTGAAGACATATTAGGATGTTTTGAAGCGACTGTCGCAAAGTACGAGGATGAGATCGGTCGTCAGCGCAGACTGCTGGATGTAACTTTGAAACCTGTAGTAAAGCTGCAGAGAATAGGTCTGTATCACCTTAGTTAGCAAACTGTACACCACACTTATAATCCCTGTTAGTCTAAACACATGGGCTCTTTTATCATGACTTCTGTCCATTGTCTCCTCCAGAGCTCCCACAGCGACATGTCTGTATCAAGGAGGAGTTTCCTGCTGACCTGCTGGAGAGGAACCCCAGTCCAGACCAAGAGGAGCCAGAACCTCCACAGATTAAAGAGGAGGAGGAGCTCTGCATCGGTCTGGAAGTAGAGCAGCTTGTACTGAAGCAGGAGGATCAAGATAACCTTTTGTTGAATCCTACTTTCAAGGAAAGTGACCACAGTGAACCAGAACCAAGTGACCACCAGCTCCTCTCCCACAGCTCAGCTCAGAGCCAAGATCTCAAAGGAGGCCAGCATGGAAACTCAACATCAGTTAGTAATGCTGAGCAGGCATCAGAAAAGGGACATCATGTCATCACAAGACCAAAAGAAAGCACAAGTCCCAGTAACCTTGCATGTAGCACTACCATGTCAAAGATTGTGCCGAATATCTGCAAGAGTATAAAGGTTTTCCAGTGTGACACTTGTGGAAAAGTCTTTAAGTGGAGGTCACAATTAAATGGACATCTGAAGGTGCACACAGATGAGAAACCATATCTTTGCAAAACCTGTGGAAAAAGGTTTTGTTACAAGTCAGCACTAAAAACACATTTCAGAATCCACACAGGGGAGAAACTGCATTCTTGCGAAATGTGTGAAAAAAGTTTCACAAGTAGCACAAATTTGAAGATCCACGAAAGAACACACACGGGCGAGAGACCTTTTTCTTGCAAAACTTGTGGGGAAAGTTTTAGGCGTGGAGATACCCTGCAGGTCCACGAGAGAACACACACGGGCCAGAAACCTTTTTCTTGCAAAACTTGTGGGAGAGGTTTTAGCCTGAGAAATACCCTTCAGGTCCACGAGAGAACCCACACGGGCGAGAAACCTTTTTCTTGCAAAACTTGTGGGAAAAGTTTTAGGCTGAGAAATACCCTGCAGGTCCACGAGAGAACGCACACGGGCGAGAAACCTTTTTCTTGCAAAACTTGTGGGAAAAGTTTTACAACTAGAAATTACCTGAAGATACACGAGAGAAGTCACACGGGCGAGAAACCTTTTTCTTGCAAAACTTGTGGGAAAAGTTTTACGCGTGTAAATTACCTGCAGGTCCACGAGAGAAGGCACACGGGCGAGAAACCTTTTTCTTGCAAAACTTGTGGGAAAAGTTTTACAACTAGAAATGTCCTGAAGATACACGAGAGAACTCACACGGGCGAGAAACCTTTTTCTTGCAAAACCTGTGGGAAAAGTTTTACGCGTGTAAATTACCTGCAGGTCCACGAGAGAAGGCACACGGGCGAGAGACCTTTTTCTTGCAAAACTTGTGGGAAAAGTTTTACAACTAGAAATGTCCTGAAGATACACGAGAGAACGCACACGGGCGAGAAACCTTTTTCTTGCAAAACTTGTGGGAAAAGTTTTACTCGTGTAAATTACCTGCAGGTCCACGAGAGAAGGCACACGGGCGAGAGACCTTTTTCTTGCAAAACTTGTGGGAAAAGTTTTACAACTAGAAATGTCCTGAAGATACACGAGAGAACGCACACGGGCGAGAAACCTTTTTCTTGCAAAACTTGTGGGAAAAGTTATACACGTGGATGTAAGTTGAAAGTCCACATGAGAAGCCATAAAGGTGAGGAGCTGTATCCCTGTACAATTTGTGGGGAAAGATTTGTTAGCAAATCACTTCTAACCAAACATTTGATTACCCACACATAGCAAAACTGATATTTTTGTAAAATGTTGGAAAGATCTCTGTCTTGCCAGTTTATAAAAGCCCACAGGAGAATACATCCAGTTGAGAAGCCACACCATGGCCACACGAGAGGGATAAGATTTGCTCAAGCGTTGTCAAAGAAGTTACTTAGTTATTGATTCATTAATTAGTGATACAACAGTTAGCGAAAACGACACTGGAAATGTTTCCAGGGGACCAAAAAAGTGATGAACCTAGTTGTAGTTCAATGCTTTATGAAGTTCCATCACCACTGATGAGTAGCAGACTTCAATAACTTCACAAAGCATTGAACTACAACCAGGTTCATTACTTACATCTACACAAGAGAGATTGTCTTCATTTGCATTAGCTGCCTCTCTTTAACTGAATGTGGCAAATATCCCATTGAGGAGACATCACAATATCTTTGATACAAGTCAGCACCAAATTGCACACACTCATAACTATCAGTAATCTATCAGTTACCTACTTCTGTCTATTGTCTCCTCTAGAGCTCCCAGAGCAACATTTTCTGAATGAGGAAGAGTTTCCTGCTGACCTGCAGCTCTGGAACCTTGAGAGGAACCCCAGTCTGGACCAAGAGGAGCCAGAACCTCCACAGATTAAAGAGGAGGAGGAGATCTGCACCAGTCTGGAAGTAGAGCAGCTTGTACTGAAGCAGGAGGATCAAGATAACCTTTTGTTGAATCCTACTTTCAAGGAAAGTGACCACAGTGAACCAGAACCAAGTGACCACCAGCTCCTCCACCACATCTAAGCTCAGAGCCAAGATCTCAAAGGAGGCAAGCATGGAAACTCTAAATCAGTTAGTAATGCAGAGCAGGCATCAGAAAAGGGACATCATGTCATCACAAGAGCAAAAGAAAGCACAAGTCCCAGTAACCTTGCATGTAGCACTACCATGTCAAAGATTGTGCTGAATATCTGCAAGAGCAAAAAGGTTTTCCAGTGTGACACTTGTGGAAAAGTCTTTAAGTGGAAGTCACGATTAAATAGACATCTGAAGGTGCACACAGGTGAGAAACAGCATTCTTGCGAAATGTGTGCAAAAAGTTTCACAACTAGCACAAATTTGAAGATCAACGAGGCAACACACACGGGCAACAAACCTTTTTCTTGCAGAATTTGTGAGAGAAGTTTTATACGTGGATGTAGGTTGAAAGTCCACATGAGAAGCCATAAAGGTGAGGAGTCGTATCCCTGTACAACTTGTGGGGAAAGATTTGTTAGCAAATACCTTCTAACAAAACATTTGAGTACCCACACATAGCAAAACTGATATTTTTGTAAAATGTTGGAAACATGTCTGACTTGCCAGTTCATACGAAGTCCACAGGAGAATACATCCAGTTGAGAAGCCACACCATGGCAACACGAGAGGGATAAGATTTGCTCAAGCGTTGTCAAAGAAGTTGTTACTTAGTTATTGATTCATTAATTTGTGATACAACAGTTAGCGAAAACGACACTGGAAATGTTTCCAGGGGACCAAAAAAGTGATGAACCTTGTCGTAGTTCAATGCTTTATGAAGTTCCATCACCACTGATGAGGAGCAGACTTCAATAACTTCACAAAGCATTGAACTACAGCCAGGTTCATCACTTAGATCTACACAAGAGAGATTGTTTACATTTGCATTAGCTGCATCTCTGTAACTGAATGTGGAAAATATCCCATTGAGGAGACATCACAATATCTTTGATGCAGTACATGGTCAACAACATTTGCTGAAGTACCCACGTTTCTGTTCTTCATGTGACTGTCATTGATATTTACATCTGCAAAGGAAGTGATGTTTTCACCCATGTCTCTTTGTTTATTCATTTATCAGCAATTTATAGCAAATGGTGCAGGAAGGGGACGGGGGTGAGAGAAATTGATTGGTTTAAAGTGGCAGATCCAGGATATTTTATTATCACTGAATGTTGAGAGATGGTTGTCAATGTGTCAGGAAAGACTGTGGATCAAGATGTAAAAATCTGACATATTTGTGGTACAGAGATTTATAAGAACACAGAATGTGGTGCAGATTATCAGATGAATTCCCTTTTTCTATTCTCTTTTATTTCAAAAGAAGAAAATCTCTTGTTAATGTGTACACAGTCCTAAATGACTCACTGTAAATGGTTATTCTTTTGTACTACGTGTATTCAATACTTCAGTGCATGTGCAGTTTATTATTTTTTTTGGAATTATGCTGATTGTATTTTATGTCTCACACATATAATCTGTGTTTGTCTGTAAATTACCAAAAAAACTCCTGGACATCACCATGAAACTGGGTGAAAAGATGTGGCATGGGTCAGAAAAGAACTGATTACACTTTGGTGCAGATACAGGAATTCTTTCAACTTTCTTTAGTACAGGACTGTTTTGATATCTCTAATAGATGCCGGAGTTACAAGGAGAATTTAATGTTTTATTCTTGAATCTGCTTAGAGCCACACTCCAATCCAGAAGGTGACAGTAATGCACCCGGAAGCTGTTTGCCAACCTTCATTATAAGTAGAAGAAGAACTACTGTTGTTAGCCTGCTATGCTAACATCCAACAGAACATGATGCTACTCGGCTAAATGCTTTCGGATCAAGTCTTCTACTACACACGTGGTTTTGTTGCGTTTATAACAATTGTCGGCAGAAGTGAAGCAAGTCGCCATCTTCTGTATTCGGTCTTCGCTGCGTTCTCGGAGAAGTTAGTTGGCTAAAGCGTTTGAATGGAAATGTCTACAATCCAGAGTTTAAGACAGTTTATCAAAGAGAGGTTACAAACTGCTGCTGAAGACATATTAGGATGTTTTGAAGCGACTGTCGCAAACTACGAGGATGAGATCGGTCGTCAGCGCAGACTGCTGGATGTAACTTTGAAACCTGTAGTAAAGCTGCAGAGAATAGGTCTGTATCAACTTAGTTAGCAAACTATACACCACACTTATAATCCCTGTTAGTCTAAACACATGGGCTCTTTTATCATGACTTCTGTCCATTGTCTCCTCCAGAGCTCCCACAGCGACATGTCTGTATCAAGGAAGAGTTTCCTGCTGACCTGCTGGAGAGGAACCCCAGTCCAGACCAAGAGGAGCCAGAACCTCCACAGATTAAGGAGCAACAGGAGGAGCACTGCATCGGTCTGTCCCCTTTTGAAACCACATTTAAATTAACTCGATCTGGATTTTTGTTTGGATCTGCAGCAAATTGCACACACTCATAACTATCAGTAATCTTTCAATTACCTACTTCTGTCTATTGTCTCCCCTAGAGCTCCCAGAGCAACACTTTCTTAAAGAGGAAGAGTTTCCTGCTGACCAGCAGCTCTGGAGCCTTGAGAGGAACCCCATTCTGTACCAAGAGGAGCCAGAACCTCCACAGATTAAAGAGGAGGAGGAGATCTGCACCAGTCTGGAAGTGGAGCATCTTGTACTGAAGCAGGAGGATCAAGATAACCTTTTGTTGAATCCTACTTTCAAGGAAAGTGACCACAGTGAACCAGAACCAAGTGACCACCAGCTCCTCTCCCACAGCTCAGCTCAGAGCCAAGATCTCAAAGGAGGCCAACATGGAAACTCAACATCAGTTAAAAATACAGAGCGGGCATCAGAAAAGGAACATCATGTCATCACAAGAGCAAAAGAAAGCACAAGTCCCAGTAACCTTGCATGTAGCATTACCATGTCAAAGATTGTGCCGAATATCTGCAAGAGTAAAAAGGTTTTCCAGTGTGACACTTGTGGAAAAGTCTTTAAGTGGAAGTCACGATTAAATAGACATCTGAAGGTGCACACAGGTGAGAAACCATATGTTTGCAAAACCTGTGGAAAAAGATTTTGTTACAAGTCAGCACTAAAAACACATTTGAGAGTCCACACAGGGGAGAAACAGCATTCTTGCGAAATGTGTGCAAAAAGTTTCACAACTAGAAGTTACCTTCAGCGACACGAGATAACGCACACGGGCGAGAGACCTTTTCCTTGCAAAACTTGCGGGAGAAGTTTTACAACTAGAATGAATCTGCAGGTCCACGAGAGAATACACACGGGCGAGAAACCTTTTTCTTGCAAAACTTGTGGGGAAAGTTTTATGCGTGGAAATACCCTGCAGGTCCACGAGAGAACACACACGGGTGAAAAACCTTTTTCTTGTCAAACTTGTGGGATAAGTTTTAGTCTGAGAAATACCCTGCAGAGACACGAGAGAACACACACGGGCGAGAGACCTTTTCCTTGCAAAACTTGTGGGAGAAGTTTTACAACTAGAATGAATCTGCAGGTCCACGAGAGAACACACACGGGCGAGAAACCTTTCTCTTGCAAAACTTGTGGGAAAAGTTTTACAACTAGAAATGTCCTGAAGATACACGAGAGAACTCACACGGGCGAGAGACCTTTTTCTTGCAAAACTTGTGGGAAAAGTTATACACGTGGATGTAGGTTGAAAGTTCACATGAGAAGCCATAAAGGTGAGGAGTCGTATCCCTGTACAACTTGTGGGGAAAGATTTGTTAGCAAATCACTTCTAACCAAACATTTGAGTACCCACACATAGCAAAACTGATATTTTTGTAAAATGTTGGAAAGATCTCTGTCTTGCCAGTTTATACAAAGTCCACAGGAGAATACATCCAGTTGAGAAGCCAAACCATGGCAACACGAGAGGGATAAGATTAGCTCATGCATTGTCAAAGAAGTTGTTACTTAGTTATTTATTCATTAATTAGTGATATAACAGTTAGCGAATATGACACTGGAAATGTTTCCAGGGGACCAAAAAAGTGATGAACCTGGCTGTAGTTCAATGCTTTATGAAGTTCCATCACCACTGATGAGGAGCAGACTTCAATAACTTCACAAAGCATTGAACTACAGCCAGGTTCATCACTTACATCTACACAAGAGAGATTGTCTACATTTGCATTAGCTGCATCTCTGTAACTGAATGTGGAAAATATCCCATTGAGGAAACATCACAATATCTTTGATGCAGTACATGGTCAACAACATTTGCTGAAGTACCCACGTTTCTGTTCTTGATGTGACTGTCATTGATATTTACATCTGCAAAGGAAGTGATGTTTTCACCCATGTCTCTTTGTTTATTCATTTGTCAGCAATTTATACCAAATGGTGCAGGAAGGGGACGGGGGTGAGAGAAATTGATTGGGTTAAAGTGGCAGATCCAGGATATTTTATTATCACTGAATGTTGAGAGATTGTTTTCAATGTGTCAGGAAAGACTGGATCAAGATGTAAAAATCTGACATTTGTGGTACAGAGATTTATAAGAACACAGTATGTGGTGCAGATTATCAGATGACTTACCTTTTTCTATTCTCTTTTATTTCAAAAGAAGAAAATCTCTTGTTAATGTGTACACAGTCCTAAATGACTCTCACTGTAAATGGTTGTTCTTTTGTACTACGTGTTTTCAATACTTCAGTGCATGTGCAGTTTATTAAAGTTTCTTGAATTATGATGATTGTATTTTATGTCTGTCACACATTTAATCTGTGTTTGTCTGTAAATTAGCAAAAAAACTCCTGCACATCACCATGAAACTGGGTGAAAAGATGTGGCATGGGTCAGAAAAGAACTGATTACACTTTAGTGCAGATACAGGAATTCTTTCCACTTTCTTTAGTACAGGACTGTTTTTATATCTCTAATAGATGCCGGAGTTACAAGGAGAATTTAATGTTTTATTCTTGAATCTGCTTCGAGCCACACTCCAATCCAGAAGGTGGCAGTAATGCACCCGGAAGCTGTTTGCCAACATTCATTAATATGAGAAGAAGAAGTACTGTTGTTAGCCTGCTATGCTAACATCCAACAGAACATTATGCTACTCGGCTAAATGCTTTCGGATCAAGTCTTCTGCTACACACGTGGTTTTGTTGCGTTTATAACAATTGTCGGCAGAAGTAAAGCAAGTCGCCATCTTCCGTATTCGTCTTCGCTGCGTTCTCGGAGAAGTTAACGCGTTCGAATGGAAATGTCTACAATCCAGAGTTTAAGACAGTTTATCAACGAGAGGTTACAAACTGCTGCTGAAGACATATTAGGATGTTTTGAAGCGACTGTCGCAAAGTACGAGGATGAGATCGGTCGTCAGCGCAGACTGCTGGATGTAACTTTGAAACCTGTAGTAAAGCTGCAGAGAATAGGTCTGTATCAACTTAGTTAGCAAACTATACACCACACTTATAATCCCTGTTAGTCTAAACACATGGGCTCTTTTATCATGACTTCTGTCCATTGTCTCCTCCAGAGCTCCCACAGCGACATGTCTGTATCAAGGAAGAGATTCCTGCTGACCTGCTGGAGAGGAACCCCAGTCCAGACCAAGAGGAGCCAGAACCTCCACAGATTAAGGAGCAACAGGAGGAGCACTGCATCGGTCTGTCTCCTTTTGAAACCACATTTAAATTCACTCGATCTGGATTTTTGTTTGGATCTGCAGCAAATTGCACACACTCATAACTATCAGTAATCTTTCAGTTACCTACTTCTGTCTATTGTCTCCTCTAGAGCTCCCAGAGCAACACTTTCTTAATAAGGAAGAGTTTCCTGCTGACCAGCAGCTCTGGAGCCTTGAGAGGAACCCCAGTCTGGACCAAGAGGAGCCAGAACCTCCACAGATTAAAGAGGAGGAGGAGCTCTGCACCAGTCTGGAAGTAGAGCAGCTTGTACTGAAACAGGAGGATCAAGATAACCTTTTGTTGAATCCTACTTTCAAGGAAGGTGACCACAGTGAACCAGAACCAAGTGACCACCAGCTCCTCTCCCACAGCTCAGCTCAGAGCCAAGATCTCAAAGGAGGCCAGCATGGAAACTCTAAATCAGTTAGTAATGCTGAGCAGGCATCAGAAAAGGGACATCATGTCATCACAAGAGCAAAAGAAAGCACAAGTCCCATTAACCTTGCATGTAGCACTACCATGTCAAAGATTGTGCCGAATATCTGCAAGAGTAAAAAGATTTTCCAGTGTGACACTTGTGGAAAAGTCTTTAAGTGGAAGTCACGATTAAATAGACATCTGAAGGTGCACACAGGTGAGAAACCATATGTTTGCAAAACCTGTGGAAAAATATTTTGTTACAAGTCAGCACTAAAAACACATTTGAGAGTCCACACAGGGGAGAAACTGCATTCTTGCGAAATGTGTGAAAAAAGTTTCACAACTAGCACAAATTTGAAGATCCACGAGAGAACACACACGGGCGAGAAACCTTTTTCTTGCAAAGCTTGTGGGAGAAGTTTTACATCTAAATACACCCTGCAGGTCCATGAGAGAACACACACGGGCCAGAAACCTTTTTCTTGCAAAGCTTGTGGGAGAAGTTTTAGCCTGAGAAATACCCTGAAGAGACACGAGAGAACGCACACGGGCGAGAGACCTTTTCCTTGCAAAACTTGCGGGAGAAGTTTTACAACTAGAATGAATCTTCAGGTCCACGAGAGAATACACACGGGCGAGAAACCTTTTTCTTGCAAAACTTGTGGGGAAAGTTTTACACGTGGAAGTACCCTGCAGGTCCACGAGAGAACACACACGGGCGAGAAACCTTTTTCTTGCAAAACGTGTGGGATAAGTTTTAGTATGAGAAATACTCTGCAGAGACACGAGAGAACGCACACGGGCGAGAAACCTTTTTCTTGCAAAACCTGTGGGAAAAGTTTTACGCGTGTAAATTACTTGCAGGTCCACGAGAGAAGGCACACGGGCGAGAGACCTTTTCTTTGCAAAACTTGTGGGAGAAGTTTTACAACTAGAATGAATCTGCAGGTCCACCAGAAAACGCACACGGGCGAGAGACCTTTTTCTTGCAAAACTTGTGGGAAAAGTTTTACAACTAGAAATGTCCTGAAGATACACGAGAGAACGCACACGGGCGAGAAACCTTTTTCTTGCAAAACTTGTGGGAAACGTTTTACACGTGGATGTAGGTTGAAAGTCCACATGAGAAGCCATAAAGGCGAGGAGCCATATCCCTGTACAACTTGTGGGGAAAGATTTGTTAGCAAATCACTTCTAACCAAACATTTGAGTACCCACACATAGCAAAACTGATATTTTTGTAAAATGTTGGAAAGATCTCTGACTTGCCAGTTTATACAAAGTCCACAGGAGACTACATCCAGTTGAGAAGCCACACCATGGCAACACGAGAGGGATAAGATTTGCTCAAGCGTTGTCAAATAAGTTGTTACTTAGTTATTTATTCATTAATTAGTGATACAACAGTTAGCGAAAGCAACACTGGAAATGTTTCCAGGAGTCCAAAAAAGTGATGAACCTAGTTGTAGTTCAATGCTTTATGAAGTTCCATCACCACTGATGAGGAGCAGACTTCAATAACTTCACAAAGCATTGAACTACAGCCAGGTTCATCACTTAGATATACACAAGAGATATTGTCTACATTTGCATTAGCTGCACATCTGTAACTGAATGTGGAAAATATCCCATTGAGGAGACATCACAATATCTTTGATGCAGTACATGGTCAACAACATTTGCTGAAGTACCCACGTTTCTGTTCTTCATGTGACTGTCATTGATATTTACATCTGCAAAGGAAGTGATGTTTTCACCCATGTCTCTTTGTTTATTCATTTATCAGCAATTTATACCAAATGGTGCAGGAAGGGGACGGGGGTGAGAGAAATTGATTGGGTTAAAGTGGCAGATCCAGGATATTTTATTATCACTGAATGTTGAGAGATTGTTGTCAATGTGTCAGGAAAGACTGTGGATCAAGATGTAAAAATCTGACATATTTGTGGTACAGAGATTTATAAGAACACAGTATGTGGTGCAGATTATCAGATGACTTACCTTTTTCTATTCTCTTTTATTTCAAAAGAAGAAAATCTTTTGTTAATGTGTACACAGTCCTAAACGACTCTCACTGTAAATATTTATTATTTTGTACTACGTGCATTCAATACTTCAGTGCATTTGCAGTTTATTAAAGTTTCTTGAATTATGCTGATTGTATTTTACGTCTGTCACACATTTAATCTGTGTTTGTCTGTAAATTAGCAAAAAAACTCCTGGACATCACCATGAAACTGGGTGAAAAGATGTGGCATGGGTCAGAAAAGAACTGATTACACTTTGGTGCAGAAACAGGAATTCCTAACACTTTCTTAGTACAGGACTGTTTTTATATCTCTAATAGATGCCGGAGTTACAAGGAGAATTTAATGTTTTATTCTAGAATCTGTTTCGAGCCACACTCCAATCCAGAAGGTGGCAGTAATGCACCCGGAAGCTGTTTGCCAACCTTCATTATATTGAGAAGAAGAATAACTGTTGTTAGCCTGCTATGCTAACATCCAACAGAACATGATGCTACTCGGCTAAATGCTTTCGGATCAAGTCTTCTGCTACACACGTGGTTTTGTTTCGTTTACAATTGTCGGCAGAAGTAAAGCAAGTCGCCATCTTCTGCATTCGGTCTTCGCTGCGTTCTCGGAGAAGTTAGTTGGCTAAAGCGTTTGGATGGAAATGTCTACAATCCAGAGTTTAAGACAGTTTATCAACGAGAGGTTACAAACTGCTGCTGAAGACATATTAGGATGTTTTGAAGCGACTGTCGCAAAGTACGAGGATGAGATCGGTCGTCAGCGCAGACTGCTGGATGTAACTTTGAAACCTGTAGTAAAGCTGCAGAGAATAGGTCTGTATTACCTTAGTTAGTGTTAAGACTAAAATCTATGTTTTTCTTTGTGTGTGTGTCTGTGAAGATGGCAATGAAACTGAACTCTAAACAAGTGCAGTATGTTAGACAGGGGTGGGGGCAGTTTGGGCTGAATATGTGGAGAATGTGTGGCCTTCACATAGTGACTTTTAGTAGCCGTTGCTGGCTGGTTTTAATCTTGAAGTTGGTTAGTGTGTGTGTGTGCGTCACATCGCAGTTCAGTCTCGCACCTGTCTGATAATGCCTGTTGTGGAGACTGTACATCTGTGGCATACAATACACTGTACTTTAACTTGTTCTCATACCTAACTTACTATATTACAGCCTAAACTCCATTAGCTTTTTTCAACATCACACATACATGAATGCACTGTGCTCATTAAGAAACTGTGACCTACCCTTAGAAAGAATTCAAGCAGCTGCCACTAGGTTCTGAAGGACAGATAGGAAAGGTGTTGTTTTGTCTAGAAAATGCGCATGCTTACGCACACAGAACATACAGCCGATAATGCAGGAACACAAGGTTTCTCACTCCAATGAACAACAACACCATATCTGCAAAAATACTGAAGACCCACAAGGCTTCAGCTGAAGGCCTGTCTGTAAAACATGAAACCAAACACTGTCAGAATGTGAAGATTTTCCCAGCTACTGTCAAAGGAGGGGCGAACCTGGGAGCGGCTCCTCATCATTCGTGGATTCCAGTGCCAATAGGCTGGGGACCACGCCTGCGCACCAGCAAGGGATAGCCAAGGTCTAATCCACGGTGACTCCCCCTCATAATAAATATTGCACCCGCTGTCCGTTCGGCCCGACTCTAGACTACCCCGTGCTATTAGAAGGCCGGGGCTGTGCGTTTAGTGCCCATAGCTATGTTGTAGCTTTTCATTGCTTCTAAATAAATACTTGTTGAACCAAACCGAGACCGGCTCTTCTCATACCTCGGGACAAAAGAACACGACATTAGCAAACTATACACCACACTTATAATCCCTGTTAGTCTAAACACATGGGCTCTTTTATCATGACTTCTGTCCATTGTCTCCTCCAGAGCTCCCACAGCGACATGTCTGTATCAAGGAAGAGTTTCCTGCTGACCTGCTGGAGAGGAACCCCAGTCCAGACCAAGAGGAGCCAGAACCTCCACAGATTAAGGAACAACAGGAGGAGCACTGCATCGGTCGGTCCCCTTTTGAAACCACATTTAAATTCACTCGATCTGGATTTTTGCTTGGATCTGCACCAAATTGCACACACTCATAACTATCAGTAATCTTTCAGTTACCTACTTCTGTCTATTGTCTCCTCTAGAGCTCCCAGAGCAACATTTTCTAAATGAGGAAGAGTTTCCATCTGACCAGCAGCTCTGGAACCTTGATAGGAACCCCATTCTGGACCAAGAGGAGCCAGAACCTCCACAGATTAAAGAGGAGGAGGAGCTCTGCATTGGTCTGGAAGTAGAGCAGCTTGTACTGAAGCAGGAGGATCAAGATAACCTTTTGTTGAATCCTACTTTCAAGGAAAGTGACCACAGTGAACCAGAACCAAGTGACCACCAGCTCCTCTCCCACAGCTCAGCTCAGAGCCAAGATCTCAAAGGAGGCCAGCATGGAAACTCAACATCAGTTAGTAATGCAGAGCGGGCATCGGAAACGGAACATCATGTCATCACAAGAGCAAAAGAAAGCACAAGTCCCAGTAACCTTGCATGTAGCAGTACCATGTCAAAGATTGTGCTGAACATCTGCAAGAGTAAAAAGGTTTTCCAGTGTGACACTTGTGGAAAAGTCTTTAAATGGAAGTCACGATTAAATAGACATCTGAAGGTGCACACAGGTGAGAGGCCACATCTGTCCACTACCTGTGGAAAGAGATTTTGTTACAAGTCAGCACTAAAAACACATTTGAGTGTCCACACAGGGGAGGAACAGCATTCTTGCGAAATGTGTGAAAAAAGTTTCACAACTAGCACAAATTTGAAGATCCACGAGAGAACACACACGGGCGAGAGACCTTTTTTTTGCAAAACTTGTGGGGAAAGTTTTGGTACCACAACTACCCTGCAGGTCCACAAGAGAACACACACGGGCGAGAGACCTTTTTCTTGCCAAACCTGTGGGAAAAGTTTTACGCGTGTAAGTACCCTGAAGGTCCACGAGAGAACACACACGGGCGAGAAACCTTTTTCTTGTGAAACTTGTGGGAGAAGTTTTACAACTAGAATGAATCTGCAGGTCCACGAGAGAACGCACACGGGCGAGAAACCTTTTTCTTGCAAAACCTGTGGGAGAAGTTTTAATATTAGAAGTAACCTGCACGTTCACGAGAGAACGCACACGGGCGAGAAACCTTTTTCTTGCAAAACTTGTGAGAGAAGTTTTACAACTAGAATGAATCTGCAGGTCCACGAGAGAACGCACATGGGCGAGAAACCTTTTTCTTGCAAAACTTGTGGGAAAAGTTTTACAACTAGAAATATCTTGAAGATACACGAGAGAACGCACACGGGCGAGAGACCTTTTTCTTGCAAAACTTGTGGGAAAAGTTTTACAACTAGAAAAATAGTGAAGAGACACGAGAGAATGCACACGGGCGAGAGACCTTTTTCTTGCAAAACTTGTGGGGGAAGTTTTATATGTGGAAGTAGCTTTAAAGTCCACATGAGAAACCATAAAGGTGAGGAGCTTCATCCCTGTACAACTTGTGGGGAAAGATTTGTTAGCAAATCACTTCTAACAAAACATTTGAGTACCCACACGTAGCAAAACTGATATTTTTGTAAAATGTTGGAAAGATCTCTGTCTTGCCAGTTTATACAAAGTCCACAGGAGAATACATCCAGTTGAGAAGCCACACCATGGCAACACGAGAGGGATAAGATTTGCTCAAGCGTTGTCAAAGAAGTTGTTACTTAGTTATTGATTCATTAATTAGTGATACAACAGTTAGCGAAAGCGACACTGGAAATGTTTCCAGGGGACCAAAAAAGTGATGAACCTAGTTGTAGTTCAATGCTTTATGAAGTTCCATCACCACTGATGAGGAGCAGACTTCAATAACTTCACAAAGCATTGAACTACAGCCAGGTTCATCACTTACATCTACACAAGAGAGATTGTCTACATTTGCATTAGCTGCATCTCTGTAACTGAATGTGGAAAATATCCCATTGAGGATACATCACAATATCTTTGATGCAGTACATGGTCAACAACATTTGCTGAAGTACCCACGTTTCAGTTCTTCATGTGACTGTCATTGATATTTACATCTGCAAAGGAAGTGATGTTTTCACCCTTATCTCTTTGTTTATTCATTTATCAGCCATTTATACCAAATGGTGCAGGAAGGGGATGGGGGTGAGAGAAATTGATTGGGTTAAAGTGGCAGATCCAGGATATTTTATTGTCACTGAATGTTGAGAGATGGTTGTCAATGTGTCAGGAAACACTGTGGATCATGATGTAAAAATCTGACATATTTGTGGTACAGAGATTTATAAGAACACAGTATGTGGTGCAGATTATCAGATGACTTCTCTTTTTCTATTCTCTTTTATTTCAAAAGAAGAAAATCTCTTGTTAATGTGTACACAGTCCTAAATGACTCACTGTAAATGGTTATTATTTTGTACTACGTGTATTCAATACTTCAGTGCATTTACAGTTTATTAAAGTTTCTTGAATTATGCTGATTGTATTTTATTTCTCACATATTTAATCTGTGTTTTTCTGTAAATTAGCAAAAAAACTCCTGGACATCACCATGAAACTGGGTGAAAAGATGTGGCATGGGTCAGAAAAGAACTGATTACACTTTGGTGCAGATACAGGAATTCTTTCCACTTTCTTTAGTACAGGACTGTTTTTATATCTCTAATAGGTGCCGGAGTTACAAGGAGAATTTAATGTTTTATTCTTGAATCTGCTTCGAGCCACACTCCAATCCAGAAGGTGGCAGTAATGCACCCGGAAGCAGTTTGCCAACCTTCATTATATTGAGAAGAAGAATAACTTGTTAGCCTGCTATGATAACATTCAACAGAACGTTATGCTACTCGGCTAAATGCTTTCGGATCAAGTCTTCTACTACACACGTGGTTTTGTTGCGTTTCTAACAATTGTCGGCAGAAGTAAAGCAAGTCGCCATCTTCTGTATTCGGTCTTCGCTGCGTTCTCGGAGAAGTTAGTTGGCTAAAGCGTTTGGATGGAAATGTCTACAATCCAGAGTTTAAGACAGTTTATCAACGAGAGGTTACAAACTGCTGCTGAAGACATATTAGGATGTTTTGAAGCGACTGTCGCAAAGTACGAGGATGAGATCGGTCGTCAGCGCAGACTGCTGGATGTAACTTTGAAACCTGTAGTAAAGCTGCAGAGAATAGGTCTGTATTACCTTAGTTAGTGTTAAGACTAAAATCTATGTTTTTCTTTGTGTGTGTGTCTGTGAAGATGGCAATGAAACTGAACTCTAAACAAGTGCAGTATGTTAGACAGGAGTGGGGGCAGTTTGGGCTGAATATGTGGAGAATGTGTGGCCTTCACATAGTGACTGTAGTAGCCGTTGCTGGCTGGTTTTAATCTTGAAGTTGGTTAGTGTGTGTGTGTGCGTCACATCGCAGTTCAGTCTCGCACCTGTCTGATAATGCCTGTTGTGGAGACTGTACATCTGTGGCATACAATACACTGTACTTTAACTTGTTCTCATACCTAACTTACTATATTACAGCCTAAACTCCATTAGCTTTTTTCAACATCACACATACATGAATGCACTGTGCTCATTAAGAAACTGTGACCTACCCTTAGAAAGAATTCAAGCAGCTGCCACTAGGTTCTGAAGGACAGATAGGAAAGGCGTTGTTTTGTCTAGAAAATGCGCATGCTTACGCACACAGAACATACAGCCGATAACGCAGGAACACAAGGTTTCTCACTCCAATGAACAACAACACCATATCTGCAAAAATACTGAAGACCCACAAGGCTTCAGCTGAAGGCCTGTCTGTAAAACATGAAACCAAACACTGTCAGAATCTGAAGATTTTCCCAGCTACTGTCAAAGGAGGGGCGAACCTTGGAGCGGCTCCTCATCATTCGTGGATTCCAGTGCCAATAGGCTGGGGACCACGCCTGCGCACCAGCAAGGGATAGCCAAGGTCTAATCCACGGTGACTCCCCCTCATTATAAATATTGCACCCGCTGTCCGTTCGGCCCGACTCTAGACTACCCCGTGCTATTAGAAGGCCGGGGATGTGCGTTGAGTGCCCATAGCTATGTTGTAGCTTTTCATTGCTTCTAAATAAATACTTGTTGAACCAAACCGAGACCGGCTCTTCTCATACCTCGGGACAAAAGAACACGACATTAGCAAACTATACACCACACTTATAATCCCTGTTAGTCTAAACACATGGGCTCTTTTATCATGACTTCTGTCCATTGTCTCCTCCAGAGCTCCCACAGCGACATGTCTGTATCAAGGAAGAGTTTCCTGCTGACCTGCTGGAGAGGAACCCCAGTCCAGACCTAGAGGAGCCAGAACCTCCACAGATTAAGGAGCAACAGGAGGAGCACTGCATCGGTCTGTCCCCTTTTGAAACCACATTTAAATTCACTCAATCAGGATTTTTGCTTGGATCTGCACCAAATTGCACACACTCATAACTATCAGAAATCTTTCAGTTACCTACTTCTGTCTATTGTCTCCTCTAGAGCTCCCAGAGCAACATTTTCTTAATGAGGAAGAGTTTCCATCTGACCAGCAGCTCTGGAACCTTGATAGGAACCCCATTCTGGACCAAGAGGAGCAAGAACCTCCACAGATTAAAGAGGAGGAGGAGCTCTGCATTGGTCTGGAAGTAGAGCAGCTTGTACTGAAGCAGGAGGATCAAGATAACCTTTTGTTGAATCCTACTTTCAAGGAAAGTGACCACAGTGAACCAGAACCAAGTGACCACCAGCTCCTCTCCCACAGCTCAGCTCAGAGCCAAGATCTCAAAGGAGGCCAGCATGGAAACGCAACATCAGTTAAAAATGCAGAGCCGGCATCGGAAACGGAACATCATGTCATCACAAGAGCAAAAGAAAGCACAAGTCCCAGTAACCTTGCATGTAGCACTACCATGTCAAAGATTATGCAGAATATCTGCAAGAGTAAAAAGGTTTTCCAGTGTGACACTTGTGGAAAAGTCTTTAAATGGAAGTCACGATTAAATAGACATCTGAAGGTGCACACAGGTGAGAGGCCACATCTGTCCACTACCTGTGGAAAGAGATTTTGTTACAAGTCAGCACTAAAAACACATTTGAGTGTCCACACAGGGGAGGAACAGCATTCTTGCGAAATGTGTGAAAAAAGTTTCACAACTAGCACAAATTTGAAGATCCACGAGAGAACACACACGGGCGAGAGACCTTTTTTTTGCAAAACTTGTGGGGAAAGTTTTGGTACCACAACTACCCTGCAGGTCCACAAGAGAACGCACAAGGGCGAGAAACCTTTTTCTTGTGAAACCTGTGGGGAAAGTTTTACGCGTGTAAGTACCCTGAAGGTCCACGAGAGAACACACACGGGCGAGAAACCTTTTTCTTGTGAAACTTGTGGGAGAAGTTTTACAACTAGAATGAATCTGCAGGTCCACGAGAGAACGCACACGGGCGAGAAACCTTTTTCTTGCAAATCCTGTGGGAGAAGTTTTAATATTAGAAGTAACCTGCACGTTCACGAGAGAACGCACACGGGCGAGAAACCTTTTTCTTGCAAGACCTGTGGGAGAAGTTTTAATATTAGAAGTAACCTGCACGTTCACGAGAGAACGCACACGGGCGAAAAACCTTTTTCTTGCAAAACTTGTGAGAGAAGTTTTACAACTAGAATGAATCTGCAGGTCCACGAGAGAACGCACATGGGCGAGAAACCTTTTTCTTGCAAAACTTGTGGGAAAAGTTTTACAACTCGAAAAATCTTGAAGAGACACGAGAAAATGCACACGGGCGAGAGACCTTTTTCTTGCAAAACTTGTGGGGGAAGTTTTATATGTGGAAGTAGCTTTAAAGTCCACATGAGAAGCCATAAAGGTGAGGAGCTTTATCCCTGTACAACTTGTGGGGGAAGATTTGTTAGCAAATCACTTCAAACCAAACATTTGAGTACCCACACGTAGCAAAACTGATATTTTTGTAAAATGTTGGAAAGATCTCTGTCTTGCCAGTTTATACAAAGTCCACAGGAGAATACATCCAGTTGAGAAGCCACACCATGGCAACACAAGAGGGATAAGATTTGCTCAAGCATTGTCAAAGAAGTTGTTACTTAGTTATTTATTCATTAATTAGTGATACAACAGTTAGCGAAAACGACACTGGAAATGTTTCCAGGGGACCAAAAAAGTGATGAACCTAGTTGTAGTTCAATGCTTTATGAAGTTCCATCACCACTGATGAGGAGCAGACTTCAATAACTTCACAAAGCATTGAACTACAGCCAGGTTCATCACTTAGATCTGCACAAGAGATATTGTGTACATTTGCATTAGCTGCATCTCTGTAACTGAATGTGGAAAATATCCCATTGAGGAGACATCACAATATCTTTGATGCAGTACATGGTCAACAACATTTGCTGAAGTACCCACGTTTTTGTTCTTCATGTGACTCATTGATATTTACATCTGCAAAGGAAGTGATGTTTTCACCCAAAACTCTTTGTTTATTAATTTATCAGCCACCTAGACCAAATGGTGCAGGAAGGGGACGGGGGTGAGAGAAATTGATTGGGTTAAAGTGGCAGATCCAGGATATTTTATTGTCACTGAATGTTGAGAGATGGTTGTCAATGTGTCAGGAAAGACTGTGGATCATGATGTAAAAATCTGACATATTTGTCGTACAGAGATTTATAAGAACACAGAATGTGGTGCAGATTATCAGATGACTTCCCTTTTCTCTGTTTATTACAAAAGAAGAAAATCTCTTGTTAATGTGTACACAGTCCTAAATGACTCTCACTGTAAATGGTTGTTCTTTTGTACTACGTGTTTTCAATACTTCAGTGCATGTGCAGTTTATTAAAGTTTCTTGAATTATGATGATTGTATTTTATGTCTGTCACACATTTAATCTGTGTTTGTCTGTAAATTAGCAAAAAAACTCCTGCACATCACCATGAAACTGGGTGAAAAGATGTGGCATGGGTCAGAAAAGAACTGATTACACTTTAGTGCAGATACAGGAATTCTTTCCACTTTCTTTAGTACAGGACTGTTTTTATATCTCTAATAGATGCCGGAGTTACAAGGAGAATTTAATGTTTTATTCTTGAATCTGCTTCGAGCCACACTCCAATCCAGAAGGTGGCAGTAAAGCACCCGGAGGCTGTTTGCCAACCTTCATTATAAGTAGAAGAAGAAGTACTGTTGTTAGCCTGCTATGCTAACATCCAACAGAACATGATGCTACTCGGCTAAATGCTTTCGGATCAAGTCTTCTGCTACACACGTGGTTTTGTTTCGTTTATAACAATTGTCGGCAGAAGTAAAGCAAGTCGCCATCTTCCGTATTCGTCTTCGCTGCGTTCTCGGAGAAGTTAGTTGGCTAAAGCGTTTTGATGGAAATGTCTACAATCCAGAGTTTAAGACAGTTTATCAACGAGAGGTTACAAACTGCTGCTGAAGACATATTAGGATGTTTTGAAGCGACTGTCGCAAAGTACGAGGATGAGATCGGTCGTCAGCGCAGACTGCTGGATGTAACTTTGAAACCTGTAGTAAAGCTGCAGAGAATAGGTCTGTATCACCTTAGTTAGCAAACTATACACCACACTTATAATCCCTGTTAGTCTAAACACATGGGCTCTTTTATCATGACTTCTGTCCATTGTCTCCTCCAGAGCTCCCACAGCGACATGTCTGTATCAAGGAAGAGATTCCTGCTGACCTGCTGGAGAGGAACCCCAGTCCAGACCAAGAGGAGCCAGAACCTCCACAGATTAAGGAGCAACAGGAGGAGCACTGCATCGGTCTGTCTCCTTTTGAAACCACATTTAAATTCACTCGATCTGGATTTTTGCTTGGATCTGCACCAAATTGCACATTAACCTTAACATTAACCTCCACATTAACTTTCAGTAATCTATCAGTTACCTACTTCTGTCTATTGTCTCCTCTAGAGCTCCCAGAGCAACATTTTCTGAATGAGGAAGAGTTTCCTGCTGACCAGCAGCTCTGGAGCCTTGAGAGGAACCCCAGTCTGGACCAAGAGGAGCCAGAACCTCCACAGATTAAAGAGGAGGAGGAGCTCTGCACCAGTCTGGAAGTAGAGCAGCTTGTACTGAAGCAGGAGGATCAAGATAACCTTTTGTTGAATCCTACTTTCAAGGAAAGTGACCACAGTGAACCAGAACCAAGTGACCACCAGCTCCTCTCCCACAGCTCAGCTCAGAGCCAAGATCTCAAAGGAGGCCAACATGGAAACTCTAAATCAGTTAGTAATGCTGAGCAGGCATCAGAAAAGGGACATCATGTCATCACAAGAGCAAAAGAAGGCACAAGTCCCAGTAACCTTGCATGTAGCACTACCATGTCAAAGATTGTGCCGAATATCTGCAAGAGCAAAAAGGTTTTCCAGTGTGACACTTGTGGAAAAGTCTTTAAGTGGAAGTCACGATTAAATGGACATCTGAAGGTGCACACAGGTGAGAAACCATATCTTTGCAAAACCTGTGGAAAAGGATTTTGTTCCAAGTCAGCACTAAAAAGACATTTGAGAGTCCACACAGGGGAGAAACTGCATTCTTGCGAAATGTGTGAAAAAAGTTTCACAACTAGAATGAGTCTGCAGGTCCACGAGAGAACGCACACGGGCGAGAAACCTTTTTCTTGCAAAACTTGTGAGAGAAGTTTTACAACTAGAAGGAGTCTGCAGGTCCACGAGAGAACACACACGGGCGAGAAACCTTTTTCTTGCAAAACGTGTGGGAAAAGTTTTACAACTAGAAATATCTTGAAGATACACGAGAGAACACACACGGGTGAGAGACCTTTTTCTTGCAAAACTTGTGGGAAAAGTTTTTCAATTAGAAATAGCTTGACGATACACGAGATAACACACACAGGCGAGAGACCTTTTTCTTGCAAAACTTGTGGGAGAAGTTTTACGCGTGTATATTACCTGCAGGACCACGAGAGAACGCACATGGGCAAGAAACCCTTTTCTTGCAAAACTTGTGAGAGAAGTTTTACAACTAGAATGAGTCTGCAGGTCCACGAGAGAACACACACGGGCGAGAAACCTTTTTCTTGCAAAACGTGTGGGAAAAGTTTTACAACTAGAAATATCTTGAAGATACACGAGAGAACACACACGGGCGAGAGACCTTTTTCTTGCAAAACTTGTGGGAAAAGTTTTTCAATTAGAAATGGCTTGACGATACACGAAAGAACGCACACAGGCGAGAGACCTTTTTCTTGCAAAACTTGTGAGAGAAGTTTTACAACTAGAAGGAGTCTGCAGGTCCACGAGAGAACGCACACGGGCGAGAAACCTTTTTCTTGCAAAACGTGTGGGAAAAGTTTTACAACTACAAATATCTTGAAGATACACGAGAGAAAACACACGGGCGAGAGACCTTTTTCTTGCAAAACTTGTGGGAAAAGTTTTTCAATTAGAAATAGCTTGAAGATACACGAGAGAACACACACAGGCGAGAGACCTTTTTCTTGCAAAACTTGTGAGAGAAGTTTTAATAACAGAAGTAACCTGCACGTTCACGAGAGAACGCACACGGGCGTGAAACCTTTTTCTTGCAAAACTTGTGGGAGAAGTTTTACGCGTGTAAATTACCTGCAGGACCACGAGAGGACGCACACGGGCGAGAAACCTTTTTCTTGCAAAACTTGTGAGAGAAGTTTTACAACTAGAATGAGTCTGCAGGTCCACGAGAGAACACACACGGGCGAGAAAGCTTTTTCTTGTAAAACTTGTGGGGAAAGTTTTACGAGTGTAAAGACCCTTCAGGTCCACAAGATAACACACACGGGCGAGAAACCTTTTTCTTGCAAAACTTGTGGGAAAAGTTTTACGCGTATAAATACCCTGCATATCCACGAGAGAACACACACGGGCGAGAAACCTTTTTCTTGCAAAACTTGTGGGAAAAGTTTTACGCGTATAAATACCCTACATATCCACAAGCGAATGCACACGGGCGAGAAACCTTTTTCTTGCAAAACTTGTGGGAAAAGTTTTAGTGCGAGAAATACCCTTAAGAGACACGAGAGAACACACACGGACGAGAAACCTTATTCTTGCAAAACTTGTGGGAAAAGTTTTAGTCTTAGAAGTTACCTTCAGGTCCACGAGAGAACGCACACTGGCGAGAAACCTTTTTCTTGCAAAACTTGTGGGAAAAGTTTTACGCTTTTAAATACCCTGCAGGTCCACGAGAGAATGCACACGGGCGAGAAACCTTTTTCTTGCAAAACTTGTGGGATAAGTTTTAGTGCGAGAAATACCCTTAAGAGACACGAGAGAAAGCACACGGGCGAGAGACCTTTTTCTTGCAAAACTAGTGGGAAAAGTTTTACACCTGGATGTAGTTTGAAAGTCCACCTGAGAAGCCGTAAAGGTGAGGAGCCGTATCCCTGTACAACTTGTGGGGAAAGATTTGTTAGCCAATCCCTTCTAACAAAACATATGAGTACCCACACATAGCAAAACTGATATTTTTGTGAAATGTTGGAAAGATCTCTGTCTTGCCAGTTCATACAAAGTCCACAGGAGAATACATCCAGTTGAGAAGCCACACCATGGAAACACGAGAGGGATAAGATTTGCTCAAGCGTTGTCAAAGAATTTGTTCCTTAGTTATTGATTCATTAATTAGTGATACAACAGTTAGCGAAAGCGACACTGGAAATGTTTCCAGGGGACCAAAAAAGTGATGAACCTAGTTGTAGTTCAATGCTTTATGAAGTTCCATCACCACTGATGAGGAGCAGACTTCAATAACTTCACAAAGCATTGAACTACAGCCAGGTTCATCACTTAGATCTACACAAGAGAGATTGTCTACATTTGCATTAGCTGCATCTCTGTAACTGGATGTGGAAAATATCCCATTGAGGAGACATCACAATATCTTTGATGCAGTACATGGTCAACAACATTTGCTGAAGTACCCAAGTTTCTGTTCTTCATGTGACTCATTGATATTTACATCTGCAAAGGAAGTGATGTTTTCACCCATATCTCTTTGTTTACTCATTTATCAGCCATTTATACCAAATGGTGCAGGAAGGGGACGGGGGTGAGAGAAATTGATTGGGTGAAAGCGGCAGATCCAGGATATTTTATTATCACTGAATGTTGAGAGATTGTTGTCAATGTGTCAGGAAAGACTGTGGATCATGATGTAAAAATCTGACATATTTGTGGTACAGAGATTTATAAGAACACAGTATGTTGGTAGATTATCAGATGACTTCCCTTTTCTCTGTTTATTACAAAAGAAGAAAATCTCTTGTTAATGTGTACACAGTCCTAAATGACTCTCACTGTAAATGGTTATTCTTTTGTACTACATGTATTCAATACTTGTGCATGTGCAGTTTATTAAAGTTTCTTGAATTATGCTGATTGTATTTTATGTCTGTCACACGTTGAATCTGTGTTTGTCTGTAAATTAGCAAAAAAACTCCTGCACATCACCATGAAACTGGGTGAAAAGATGTGGCATGGGTCAGAAAAGAACTGATTACACTTTAGTGCAGAAACAGGAATTCTTTCCACTTTCTTTAGTACAGGACTGTTTTTATATCTCTAATAGATGCCGGAGTTACAAGGAGAATTTAATGTTTTATTCTTGAATCTGCTTCGAGCCACACTCCAATCCAGAAGGTGGCAGTAATGCACCGGAAAGCTGTTTGCCAACCTTCATTATAAGGAGAAGAAGAAGAAGAAGTACTGTTGTTAGCCTGCTATGCTAACATCCAACAGAACATGATGCTACTCGGCTAAATGCTTTCGGATCAAGTCTTCTGCTACACACGTGGTTTTGTTTCGTTTATAACAATTGTCGGCAGAAGTGAAGCAAGTCGCCATCTTCCGTATTCGGTCTTCGCTGCGTTCTCGGAGAAGTTAGTTGGCTAAAGCGTTTGGATGGAAATGTCTACAATCCAGAGTTTAAGACAGTTTATCAACGAGAGGTTACAAACTGCTGCTGAAGACATATTAGGATGTTTTGAAGCGACTGTCGCAAAGTACGAGGATGAGATCGGTCGTCAGCGCAGACTGCTGGATGTAACTTTGAAACCTGTAGTAAAGCTGCAGAGAATAGGTCTGTATCACCTTAGTTAGCAAACTATACACCACACTTATAATCCCTGTTAGTCTAAACACATGGGCTCTTTTATCATGACTTCTGTCCATTGTCTCCTCCAGAGCTCCCACAGCGACATGTCTGTATCAAGGAAGAGATTCCTGCTGACCTGCTGGAGAGGAACCCCAGTCCAGACCAAGAGGAGCCAGAACCTCCACAGATTAAGGAGCAACAGGAGGAGCACTGCATCGGTCTGTCTCCTTTTGAAACCACATTTAAATTCACTCCATTTTGATTTTTGCTTGGATCTGCACCAAATTGCACACACTCATAACTATCAGTAATCCATCAGTTACCTACTTCTGTCTATTGTCTCCCCTAGAGCTCCCAGAGCAACATTTTCTGAATGAGGAAGAGTTTCCATCTGACCAGCAGCTCTGGAGCCTTGAGAGGAACCCCGGTCTGGACCAGGAAGAGCCAGAACCTCCACATATTAAAGAGGAGGAGGAGATTTGCATCGGTCTGGAAGTAGAGCAGCTTGTACTGAAGCAGGAGGATCAAGATAACCTTTTGTTGAATCCTACTTTCAAGGAAAGTGACCACAGTGAACCAGAACCAAGTGACCACCAGCTCCTCTCCCACAGCTCAGCTCAGAGCCAAGATCTCAAAGGAGGCCAGCATGGAAACTCAACATCAGTTAGTAATGCAGAGCAGGCATCAGAAAAGGGACATCATGTCATCACAAGAGCAAATGAAAGCACAACTCCCAGTTACCTTGCATGTAGCACTACCATGTTAAAGATTGTGCCGAATATCTGCAAGAGTAAAAAGGTTTTCCAGTGTGACACTTGTGGAAAAGTCTTTAAGTGGAAGTCACAATTAAATAGACATCTGAAGGTGCACACAGGTGAGAAACCATATCTTTGCAAAACCTGTGGAAAAAGGTTTTGTTACAAGTCAGCACTAAAAACACATTTGAGAGTCCACACAGGGGAGAAACTGCATTCTTGCGAAATGTGTGAAAAAAGTTTCACAAGTAGCACAAATTTGAAGGTCCACGAGAGAACACACACGGGCGAGAGACCTTTTTCTTGCAAAACTTGTGAGAGAAGTTTTAGGCTGAGAAATACCCTGCAGGGCCACGAGAGAACTCACACGGGCGAAAAACCTTTTTCTTGCAAAACTTGTGGGAAAAGTTTTACAACTAGAAATTACCTGAAGATACACGAGAGAACTCACACGGGCGAGAGACCTTTTTCTTGCAAAACTTGTGGGAAAAGTTTTAGGCTGAGAAATACCCTGCAGGGCCACGAGAGAACTCACACGGGCGAGAAACCTTTTTCTTGCAAAACTTGTGGGAAAAGTTTTAGGCTGAGAAATACCCTGCAGGGCCACGAGAGAACTCACACGGGCGAAAAACCTTTTTCTTGCAAAACTTGTGGGAAAAGTTTTACAACTAGAAATTACCTGAAGATACACGAGAGAACTCACACGGGCGAGAGACCTTTTTCTTGCAAAACTTGTGGGAAAAGTTTTACAACTAGAAATTACCTGAAAATACACGAGAGAACGCATACAGGCGAGATACCTTTTCCTTGCAAAACTTGTGGGAGAAGTTTTACAACTAGAATGAATCTGCAGGGCCACGAGAGAATACACACGGGCGAGAAACCTTTTTCTTGCAAAACTTGTGGGAAAAGTTTTACGCGTGTAAATTACCTGCATGTCCACGAGAGAACACACACGGGCGAGAAACCTTTTTCTTGCAAAACTTGTGGGATAAGTTTTAGTATGAGAAATACCCTGCAGAGACACGTGAGAACGCACACGGGCGAGAAACCTTTTTCTTGCAAAACTTGTGGGAAACGTTTTACGCGTGTAAATTACCTGCATGTCCACGAGAGAACACACACGGGCGAGAAACCTTTTTCTTGCAAAACTTGTGGGAAAAGTTTTAGATCTAAATACACCCTGCAGAGACACGAGAGAACGCACACGGGCCAGAAACCTTTTTCTTACAAAACTTGTGGGAAAAGTTCTACACCTGCATGTAGGTTGAAAGTCCACATGAGAAGCCATAAAGGTGAGGAGCTTTATCCCTGTACAACTTGTGGGGAAAGATTTGTGAGCAAATCACTTCTAACAAAACATTTGAGTACCCACACATAGCAAAACTGATATTTTTGTAAAATGTTGGAAACATGTCTGACTTGCCAGTTTATACAAAGTCCACAGGAGAATACATCCAGTTGAGAAGCCACACCATGGCCACACGAGAGGGATAAGATTTGCTCAAGCGTTGTCAAAGAAGTTGTTACTTAGTTATTTATTCATTAATTAGTGATACAACAGTTAGCGAAAGCGACACTGGAAAGGTTTCCAGGGGACCAAATAAGTGATGAACCTAGTTGTCGTTCAATGCTTTATGAAGTTCCATCACCACTGATGAGGAGCAGACTTCAATAACTTCACAAAGCATTGAACTACAGCCAGGTTCATCACTTACATCTACACAAGAGAGATTGTCTACATTTGCATTAGCTGCATCTCTGTAACTGAATGTGGAAAATATCCCATTGAGGAAACATCACAATATCTTTGATGCAGTACATGGTCAACAGCATTTGCTGAAGTACCCACGTTTCTGTTCTTCATGTGACTGTCATTGATATTTACATCTGCAAAGGAAGTGATGTTTTCACCCATGTCTCTTTGTTTATTCATTTGTCAGCCATTTATACCAAATGGTGCAGGAAGGGGACGGGGGTGAGAGAAATTGATTGGGTTAAAGTGGCAGATCCAGGATATTTTATTATCACTGAATGTTGAGAGATTGTTGTCAATGTTTCAGTAAAGACTGGATCATGATGTAAAAATCTGACATATTTGTGGTACAGAGATTTATAAGAACACAGTATGTGGTGCAGATTATCAGATGACTTCCCTTTTTCTATTCTCTTTTTATTACAAAAGAATAAAATCTCTTGTTAATGTGTACACAGTCTTAAATGACTCTCACTGTAAATATTTATTATTTTGTACTATGTGCATTCAATACTTCGGTGCATTTGCAGTTCATTAAAGTTTCTTGAATTATGCTGATTGTATTTTACGTCTGTCACACGTTGAATCTGTGTTTGTCTGTAAATTAGCAAAAAAACTCCTGGACATCACCATGAAACTGGGTGAAAAGATGTGGCATGGGTCAGAAAAGAACTGATTACACTTTGGTGCAGATACAGGAATTCTTTCCACTTTCTTTAGTACAGGACTGTTTTTATATCTCTAATAGATGCCGGAGTTACAAGGAGAATTTAATGTTTTATTCTAGAATCTGTTTCGAGACACACTCCAATCCAGAAGGTGGCAGTAATGCACCCGGAAGCTGTTTGCCAACATTCATTATAAGTAGAAGAAGAACTACTGTTGTTAGCCTGCTATGCTAACATCCAACAGAACATGATGCTACTCGGCTAAATGCTTTCATATCAAGTCTTCTGCTACACACGTGGTTTTGTTGCGTTTATAACAATTGTCGGCAGAAGTAAAGCAAGTCGCCATCTTCCGTATTCGGTCTTCGCTGCGTTCTCAGAGAAGTTAGTTGGCTAAAGCGTTTTGATGGAAATGTCTACAATCCAGAGTTTAAGACAGTTTATCAACGAGAGGTTACAAACTGCTGCTGAAGACATATTAGGATGTTTTGAAGCGACTGTCGCAAAGTACGAGGATGAGATCGGTCGTCAGCGCAGACTGCTGGATGTAACTTTGAAACCTGTAGTAAAGCTGCAGAGAATAGGTCTGTATCACCTTAGTTACCAAACTATACACCACACTTATAATCCCTGTTAGTCAAAACACATGGGCTCTTTTATCATGACTTCTGTCCATTGTCTCCTCCAGAGCTCCCACAGCGACATGTCTGTATCAAGGAGGAGTTTCCTGCTGACCTGCTGGAGAGGAACCCCAGTCCAGACCAAGAGGAGCCAGAACCTCCACAGATTAAGGAGCAACAGGAGGAGCACTGCATCGGTCTGTCCCCTTTTGAAACCACATTTAAATTCACTCGATCTGGATTTTTGCTTGGATCTGCACCAAATTGCACACACTCATAACTATCAGTAATATATCAGTTACCTACTTCTGTCTATTGTCTCCTCTAGAGCTCCCAGAGCAACATTTTCTGAATGAGGAAGAGTTTCCATCTGACCAGCAGCTCTGGAGCCTTGAGAGGAACCCCAGTCTGGACCAAGAGGAGCCAGAACCTCCACATATTAAAGAGGAGGAGGAGATTTGCATCAGTCTGGAAGTAGAGCAGCTTGTACTGAAGCAGGAGGATCAAGATAACCTTTTGTTGAATCCTACTTTCAAGGAAAGTGACCACAGTCAACCAGAACCAAGTGACCACCAGCTCCTCTCCCACAGCTCAGCTCAGAGCCAAGATCTCAAAGGAGGCCAGCATGGAAACTCTAAATCAGTTAGTAATGCTGAGCAGGCATCAGAAAAGGAACATCATGTCATCACAAGAGCAAAAGAAAGCACAAGTCCCAGTAACCTTGCATGTAGCACTACCATGTCAAAGATTGTGCCGAATATCTGCAAGAGCAAAAAGGTTTTCCAGTGTGACACTTGTGGAAAAGTCTTTAAGTGGAAGTCACGATTAAATGGACATCTGAAGGTGCACACAGATGAGAAACCATATCTTTGCAAAACCTGTGGAAAAAGATTTTGTTACAAGTCAAAACTAAAAACACATTTGAGAGTCCACACAGGGGAGAAACTGCATTCTTGCGAAATTTGTGAAAAAAGTTTCACAAGTAGCACATATTTGAAGATCCACGAGAGAACACACACGGGCCAGAGACCTTTTTCTTGCAAAACTTGTGGGATAAGTTTTAGTGCGAGAAATACCCTGAAGAGACACGAGAGAACGCACACGGACGAGAAACCTTTTTCTTGCAAAACTTGTGGGAAAAGTTATACACGTGGATGTAAGTTGAAAGTCCACATGAGAAGCCATAAAGGTGAGGAGCCGCATCCCTGTACAACTTGTGGGGAAAGATTTGTTAGCAAATCACTTCTAACCAAACATCTGATTACCCACACAAACCAAAACTGATATTTTTGTAAAATGTTGGAAAGATCTCTGACTTGCCAGTTTATACAAAGTCCACAGGAGAATACATCCAGTTGAGAAGCCACACCATGGCAACACGAGAGGGATACGATTTGCTCAAGCGTTGTCAAAGAAGTTGTTACTTAGTTATTGATTCATTAATTAGTGATACAACAGTTAGCGAAAACGACACTGGAAATGTTTCCAGGGGACCAAAAAAGTGATGAACCTAGTTGTAGTTCAATGCTTTATGAAGTTCCATCACCACTGATGAGGAGCAGACTTCAATAACTTCACAAAGCATTGAACTACAGCCAGGTTCATCACTTAGATCTACACAAGAGAGATTGTCTACATTTGCATTAGCTGCATCTCTGTAACTGAATGTGGAAAATATCCCATTGAGGAGACATCACAATATCTTTGATGCAGTACATGGTCAACAACATTTGCTGAAGTACCCACGTTTCTGTTCTTGATGTGACTGTCATTGATATTTACATCTGCAAAGGAAGTGATGTTTTCACCCATAACTCTTTGTTTATTCATTTATCAGCCATTTATACCAAATGGTGCAGGAAGGGGACGGGGGTGAGAGAAATTGATTGGGTTAAAGTGGCAGATCCAGGATACTTTATTGTCACTGAATGTTGAGAGATTGTTGTCAATGTGTCAGGAAAGACTGTGGATCAAGATGTAAAAATCAGACATATTTGTGGTACAGAGATTTATAAGAACACAGTATGTTGGTAGATTATCAGATGACTTCCCTTTTTCTTTTCTCTATTTATTACAAAACAATAAAATCTCTTGTTAATGTGTACACAGTCCTAAATGACTGTTACTGTAAATGGTTATTCTTTTGTACTACGTGTATTCAATACTTCAGTGCATGTGCAGTTTATTAAAGTTTCTTGAATTATGATGATTGTATTTTATGTCTCACATTTAATCTGGACATCACCATGAAACTGGGTGAAAAGATGTGGCATGGGTCAGAAAAGAACTGATTACACTTTGGTGCAGAAACAGGAATTCTTTCCACTTTCTTTAGTACGGGACTGTTTTTATATCTCTAATAGATGCCGGAGTTACAAGGAGAATTTAATGTTTTATTCTTGAATCTGCTTCGAGCCACACTCCAATCCAGAAGGTGGCAGTAATGCACCCGGAAGCTGTTTGCCAACATTCATTATAAGGAGAAGAAGAAGTACTGTTGTTAGCCTGCTATGCTAACATCCGACAGAACATGATTCTACTCGGCTAAATGCTTTCGGATCAAGTCTTCTACTACACACGTGGTTTTGTTGCGTTTATAACAATTGTCGGCAGAAGTAAAGCAAGTCGCCATCTTCCGTATTCGGTCTTCGCTGCGTTCTCAGAGAAGTTAGTTGGCTAAAGCGTTTTGATGGAAATGTCTACAATCCAGAGTTTAAGACAGTTTATCAACGAGAGGTTACAAACTGCTGCTGAAGACATATTAGGATGTTTTGAAGCGACTGTCGCAAAGTACGAGGATGAGATCGGTCGTCAGCGCAGACTGCTGGATGTAACTTTGAAACCTGTAGTAAAGCTGCAGAGAATAGGTCTGTATCACCTTAGTTAGCAAACTATACACCACACTTATAATCCCTGTTAGTCTAAACACATGGGCTCTTTTATCATGACTTCTGTCCATTGTCTCCTCCAGAGCTCCCACAGCGACATGTCTGTATCAAGGAGGAGTTTCCTGCTGACCTGCTGGAGAGGAACCCCAGTCCAGACCAAGAGGAGCCAGAACCTCCACAGATTAAGGAGCAACAGGAGGAGCACTGCAGCGGTCTGTCTCCTTTTGAAACCACATTTAAATTCACTCGATCTGGATTTTTGCTTGGATCTGCACCAAATTGCACACACTCATAACTATCAGTAATCTATCAGTTACCTACTTCTGTCTATTGTCTCCTCTAGAGCTCCCAGAGCAACATTTTCTGAATGAGGAAGAGTTTCCATCTGACCAGCAGCTCTGGAGCCTTGAGAGGAACCCCAGTCTGGACCAAGAGGAGCCAGAACCTCCACAGATTAAAGAGGAGGAGGAGCTCTGCACCAGTCTGGAAGTAGAGCAGCTTGTACTGAAGCAGGAGGATCAAGATAACCTTTTGTTGAATCCTACTTTCAAGGAAAGTGACCACAGTGAACCAGAACCAAGTGACCACCAGCTCCTCTCCCACAGCTCAGCTCAGACCCAAGATCTCAAAGGAGGCCAGCATGGAAACTCAACATCAGTTAAAAATGCAGAGCGGGCATCAGAAAAGGGACATCATGTCATCACAAGAGCAAAAGAAAGCAAATGTCCCAGTAACCTTGCATGTAGCATTACCATGTCAAAGATTATTCAGAATATCTGCAAGAGTAAAAAGGTTTTCCAGTGTGACACATGTCGAAAAGTCTTTAAGTGGAAATCACGATTAAATAGACATCTAAAGGTCCACACAGATGAGAAACCATATCTTTGCAAAACCTGTGGAAAGAGATTTTGTTACAAGTCAGCACTAAAAACACATTTGAGAGTCCACACAGGGGAGAAACAGCATTCTTGCGAAATGTGTGAAAAAAGTTTCACAACTAGCACAAGTTTGAAGATCCACGAGAGAACACACACGGGCGAGAGACCTTTTTCTTGCAAAATTTGTGGTGGAAGTTTTACGCGTGTAAATACCCTGCAGGTCCACGAGAGAATACACACGGGCGAGAAACCTTTTTCTTGCAAAACTTGTGGGAAAAGTTTTACGCGTGTAAATTACCTGCAGGTCCACGAGAGAACACACACGGGCGAGAAACCTTTTTCTTGCAAAACTTGTGGGATAAGTTTTAGTATGAGAAATACCCTGCAGAGACACGAGAGAACGCACACGGGCGAGAAACCTTTTTCTTGCAAAACTTGTGGGAAAAGTTTTACGCGTGTACATTACCTGCAGGTCCACGAGAGAACACACACGGGCGAGAAACCTTTTTCTTGCAAAACTTGTGGGATAAGTTTTAGTATGAGAAATACCCTGCAGAGACACGAGAGAACGCACACGGGCGAGAAACCTTTTTCTTGCAAAACTTGTGGGAAAAGTTTTACTCGTGTCAATTACCTGCATGTCCACGAGAGAACACACACGGGCGAGAAACCTTTTTCTTGCAAAACTTGTGGGAAAAGTTTTAGATCTAAATACACCCTGCAGAGACACGAGAGAACGCACATGGGCCAGAAACCTTTTTCTTGCAAAACTTGTGGGAAAAGTTTTACAACTAGAAATGTCCTGAAGATACACGAGAGAACTCACACAGGCGAGAGACCTTTTTCTTGCAAAACTTGTGGGAAAAGTTCTACATGTGGATGTAGGTTGAAAGTCGACATGAGAAGCCAAAAAGGTGAGGAGTCGTATCCCTGTACAACTTGTGGGGAAAGATTTGTGAGCAAATCACTTCTAACAAAACATTTGAGTAGCCACACATAGCAAAACTGCTATTTTTGTAAAATGTTGGAAAGATCTCTGACTTGCCAGTTTATACAAAGTCCACAGGAGAATACATCCAGTTGAGAAGCCACACCATGGCAACACGAGAGGGATACGATTTGCTCAAGCGTTGTCAAATAAGTTGTTACTTAGTTATTTATTCATTAATTAGTGATACAACAGTTAGCGAAAGCGACACCGGAAATGTTTCCAGGGGACCAAACAAGTGATGAACCTAGTTGTAGTTCAATGCTTTATGAAGTTCCATCACCACTGATGAGGAGCAGACTTCAATAACTTCACAAAGCATTGAACTACAGCCAGGTTCATCACTTACATCTACACAAGAGAGATTGTCTACATTTGCATTAGCTGCATCTCTGTAACTGAATGTGGAAAATATCCCATTGAGGATACATCACAATATCTTTGATGCAGTACATGGTCAACAACATTTGCTGAAGTACCCACGTTTCAGTTCTTCATGTGACTGTCATTGATATTTACATCTGCAAAGGAAGTGATGTTTTCACCCTTATCTCTTTGTTTACTCATTTGTCAGCCATTTATACCAAATGGTGCAGGAAGGGGACGGGGGTGAGAGAAATTGATTGGGTTAAAGTGGCAGATCCAGAATATTTTATTATCACTGAATGTTGAGAGATTGTTGTCAATGTGTCAGGAAACACTGTGGATCAAGATGTAAAAATCTGACATATTTGTGGTACAGAGATTTATAAGAACACAGTATGTTGGTAGATTATCAGATGAATTCCCTTTTTCTTTTCTCTTTCTATTACATAAGAATAAAATCTATTGTTAATGTGTACACAGTCTTAAATGACTCACTGTAAATATTTATTATTTTGTACTACGTGCATTCAATACTTCAGTGCATTTGCAGTTTATTAAAGTTTCTTGAATTATGCTGATTGTATTTTACGTCTGTCACACGTTGAATCTGTGTTTGTCTGTTAGTTAGCAAAATAAAACCCTGGACATCACCATGAAACTGGGTGAAAAGATGTGGCATGGGTCAGAAAAGAACTGATTACACTTTGGTGCAGATACAGGAATTCTTTCCACTTTCTTTAGTACAGGACTGTTTTTATATCTGTAATAGATGCCGGAGTTACAAGGAGAATTTAATGTTTCATTTTTGAATCTGCTTCGAGCCACACTCCAATCCAGAAGGTGGCAGTAATGCACCCGGAAGCTGTTTGCCAACCTTCATTATAAGGAGAAGAAGAAGAAGAAGTACTGTTGTTAGCCTGCTATGCTAACATCCAACAGAACATGATGCTACTCGGCTAAATGCTTTCGGATCAAGTCTTCTGCTACACACGTGGTTTTGTTGCGTTTATAACAATTGTCGGCAGAAGTAAAGCAAGTCGCCATCTTCCGTATTCGTCTTCGCCTGCGTTCTCGGAGAAGTTAGTTGGCTAAAGCGTTTGGATGGAAATGTCTACAATCCAGAGTTTAAGACAGTTTATCAACGAGAGATTACAAACTGCTGCTGAAGACATATTAGGATGTTTTGAAGCGACTGTCGCAAAGTACGAGGATGAGATCGGTCGTCAGCGCAGACTGCTGGATGTAACTTTTGAAACCTGTAGTAAAGCTGCAGAGAATAGGTCTGTATCACCTTAGTTAGCAAACTATACACCACACTTATAATCCCTGTTAGTCTAAACACATGGGCTCTTTTATCATTACTTCTGTCCATTGTCTCCTCCAGAGCTCCCACAGCGACATGTCTGTATCAAGGAGGAGTTTCCTGCTGACCTGCTGGAGAGGAACCCCAGTCCAGACCAAGAGGAGCCAGAACCTCCACAGATTAAGGAGCAACAGGAGGAGCACTGCAGCGGTCCTGTCCCCTTTTGAAACCACATTTAAATTCACTCGATCTGGATTTTTTGCTTGGATCTGCACCAAATTGCACACACTCATAACTATCAGTAATCTTTCAGTTACCTACTTCTTTCTAATGTCTCCTCTAGAGCTCCCAGAGCAACATTTTCTTAAAGAGGAAGAGTTTCCATCTGACCAGCAGCTCTGGAGCCTGAGAGGACCCCAGTCTGGACCAAGAGGAGCCAGAACTTCCACATATTAAAGAGGAGGAGGAGATTTGCATCGGTCCGGAAGTAAGTAGAGCAGCTTGTACTGAAGCAGGAGGATCAAGATAACCTTTTGTTGAATCCTACTTTCAAGGAAAGTGACCACCAGCTCCTCCACCACAGCTCAGCTCAGAGCCAAGATCTCGAAGGAGGCCAGCATGGAAACTCTAAATCAGTTAAAAATGCAGAGCAGGCATCAGAAAAGGGATATCATGTCATCAACAAGAGCAAAAGAAAGCACAAGTCCCAGTAACCTTGCATGTAGCACTACCATGTCAAAGATTGTGCCGAATATCTGCCAGAGTAAAAAGTTTGTTCCAGTGTGACACTTGTGGAAAACGTCTTTAAGTGGAAGTCACATTAAATGGACATCTGAAGGTGCACACAGGTGAGAACCATATCTTTGCAAAAACTGTGGAAAAAGTTTTGTGACAAGTCAGGACTAAAAACACATTTGAGAGTCCCACAGGGAGAAACTGCATTCTTGCGAAATGGTGTGAAAAAAGTTTCACAAGTAGGCCCAAATTTGGAGATCCACGAGGAGAACACACACGGGCCAGAAACCTTTTTCTTGCAAAACTTGTGGAAAAGTTTTCGGCTGAGAATACCCTGCAGGGCCACGAGAGAACTCACACCGGGCGGAGAGACCTTTTCCGTGCCAAAACTTGTGGAAAAGTTTTACAACTAGAAATTACCTGAAGATACACGAGAGAACGCACACGGGCGAGAGACCTTTTTCTTGCAAAACTTGTGGGAAAAGTTTTAGTCTTAGAAGTTACCTTCAGGTCCACGAGAGAACGCACACTGGCGAGAAACCTTTTTCTTGCAAAACTTGTGGGAAAAGTTTTACGCTTTTAAATACCCTGCAGGTCCACGAGAGAATGCACACGGGCGAGAAACCTTTTTCTTGCAAAACTTGTGGGATAAGTTTTAGTGCGAGAAATACCCTTAAGAGACACGAGAGAACGCACACGGGCTTGAGACCTTTTTCTTGCAAAACTTGTGGGAAAAGTTATACACGTGGATGTAGGTTGAAAGTCCACATGAGCAGCCATAAGGTGAGGAGCCGTATCCCTGTACAACTTGTGGGGAAAGATTTGTTAGCAAATCACTTCTAACAAAACATTTGAGTACCCATACATAGCAAAACTGCTATTTTTGTAAAATGTTGGAAAGATCTCTGACTTGCCAGTTTATACAAAGTCCACAGGAGAATACATCCAGTTGAGAAGCCACACCATGGCAACACGAGAGGGATAAGATTTGCTCAAGCGTTGTCAAAGAAGTTGTTACTTAGTTATTGATTCATTAATTTGTGATACAACAGTTAGCGAAAGCGACACTGGAAATTGTTTCCAGGGGACCAAATAAGTGATGAACCTAGTTGTAGTTCAATGCTTTATGAAGTTCCATCACCACTGATGAGGAGCAGACTTCAATAACTTCACAAAGCATTGAACTACAGCCAGGTTCATCACTTAGATCTTGCACAAGAGAGATTGTCTACATTTGCATTAGCTGCATCTCTGCAACTGAATGTGGAAAATATCCATTGAGGAGACATCACAATATCTTTGATGCAGTACATGGTCAACAACATTTTGCTGAAGTACCCACGTTTCCTGTTCTTCATGTGACTGTCATTGATATTTACATCCGCAAAGGAAGTGATGTTTTCACCCATAACTCTTTGTTTATTCATTTATCAGCCATTTATACCAAATGGTGCAGGAAGGGGACGGGGGTGAGAGAAATTGATTGGGTTAAAGTGGCAGATCCAGGATACTTTATTGTCACTGAATGTTGAGAGATTGTTGTCAATGTGTCAGGAAAGACTGTGGATCAAGATGTAAAAATCAGACATATTTGTGGTACAGAGATTTATAAGAACACAGTATGTGGTGCAGATTATCAGATGACTTCCCTTTTTCTTTTCTCTATTTATTACAAAACAATAAAATCTCTTGTTAATGTGTACACAGTCCTAATGACTGTTACTGTAAATGGTTATTCTTTTGTACTACGTGTATTCAATACTTCAGTGCATGTGCAGTTTATTAAAGTTTCTTGAATTATGATGATTGTATTTTATGTCTCACATTTAATCTGGACATCACCATGAAACTGGGTGAAAAGATGTGGCATGGGTCAGAAAAGAACTGATTACACTTTGGTGCAGATACAGGAATTCTTTCCACTTTCTTTAGTACAGGACTGTTTTTATATCTCTAATAGATGCCGGAGTTACAAGGAGAATTTAATGTTTTATTCTTGAATCTGCTTCGAGCCACACTCCAATCCAGAAGGTGGCAGTAATGCACCCGGAAGCTGTTTGCCAACCTTCATTATAAGGAGAAGAAGAACTACTGTTGTTAGCCTGCTATGCTAACATCCAACAGAACATGATGCTACTCGGCTAAATGCTTTCATATCAAGTCTTCTGCTACACACGTGGTTTTGTTTCGTTTATAACAATTGTCGGCAGAAGTAAAGCAAGTCGCCATCTTCCGTATTCGTCTTCGCTGCGTTCTCAGGAGAAGTTAGTTGGCTAAAGCGTTTTGAATGGAAATGTCTACAATCCAGAGTTTAAGACAGTTTATCAACGAGAGGTTACAAACTGCTGCTGAAGACATATTAGGATGTTTTGAAGCGACCTGTCGCAAAGTACGAGGATGAGATCGGTCGTCAGCGCAGACTGCTGGATGTAACTTTGAAACCTGTAGTAAAGCTGCAGAGAATAGGTCTGTATCACCTTAGTTAGCAAACTATACACCACACTTATAATCCCTGTTAGTCTAAACACATGGGCTCTTTGTCATGACTTCTGTCCATTGTCTCCTCCAGAGCTCCCACAGCGACATGTCTGTATCAAGGAGGAGTTTCCTGCTGACCTGCTGGAGAGGAACCCCAGTCCAGACCAAGAGGAGCCAGAACCTCCACAGATTAAGGAGCAACAGGAGGAGCAATGCATCGGTCTGTCTCCTTTTGAAACCACATTTAAATTCACTCGATTTTGATTTTTGCTTGGATCTGCACCAAATTGCACACACTCATAACTATCAGTAATCTATCAGTTACCTACTTCTGTCTATTGTCTCCTCTAGAGCTCCCAGAGCAACACTTTCTTAATAAGGAAGAGTTTCCTGCTGACCAGCAGCTCTGGAGCCTAGAGAGGAACCCCAGTCTGGACCAAGAGGAGCCAGAACCTCCACATATTAAAGAGGAGGAGGAGCTCTGCACCAGTCTGGAAGTAGAGCAGCTTGTACTGAAGCAGGAGGATCAAGATAACCTTTTGTTGAATCCTACTTTCAAGGAAAGTGACCACAGTGAACCAGAACCAAGTGACCACCAGCTCCTCTCCCACAGCTCAGCTCAGAGCCAAGATCTCAAAGGAGGCCAACATGGAAACTCAACATCAGTTAGTAATGCAGAGCAGGCATCAGAAAAGGGACATCATGTCATCACAAGAGCAAAAGAAAGCAAAAGTCCCAGTAACCTTGCATGTAGCACTACCATGTCAAAGATTATTCCGAATATCTGCAAGAGTAAAAAGGTTTTACAGTGTGACACATGTGGAAAAGTCTTTAAGTGGAAATCACAATTAAATAGACATCTAAAGGTCCACACAGATGAGAAACCATATCTTTGCAAATCCTGTGGAAAGAGATTTTGTTACAAGTCAGCACTAAAAACACATTTGACAGTCCACACAGGGGAGAAACAGCATTCTTGCGAAATGTGTGAAAAAAGTTTTATAACTAGCACAAGTTTGAAGATCCACGAGAGGACACACACGGGCGAGAGACCTTTTTCTTGCAAAACTTGTGGTAGAAGTTTTACATCTAAATACACCCTGCAGGTCCACGAGAGAACACACACAGGCGAGATACCTTTTCCTTGCAAAACTTGTGGGAAAAGTTTTACAACTAGAATGAATCTGCAGGGCCACGAGAGAATACACACGGGCGAGAAACCTTTTTCTTGCAAAACTTGTGGGAAAAGTTTTACGCGTGTAAATTACCTACAGGTCCACGAGAGAACACACACGGGCGAGAAACCTTTTTCTTGCAAAACTTGTGGGATAAGTTTTAGTATGAGAAATACCCTGCAGAGACACGAGAGAACGCACACGGGCGAGAAACCTTTTTCTTGCAAAACTTGTGGGAAAAGTTTTACTCGTGTAAATTACCTGCATGTCCACGAGAGAACACACACGGGCGAGAAACCTTTTTCTTGCAAAACTTGTGGGAAAAGTTTTAGATCTAAATACACCCTGCAGAGACACGAGAGAACGCACACGGGCCAGAAACCTTTTTCTTGCAAAACTAGTGGGAAAAGTTTTACACGTGGATGTAGGTTGAAAGTCCACCTGAGAAACCATAAAGGTGAGGAGTCGTATCCCTGTACAACTTGTGGGGAAAGATTTGTTAGCAAATCCCTTCTAACAAAACATTTGAGTACCCACACATAGCAAAACTGATATTTTGGTAAAATGTTCGAAAGATAACTGACTTGCCAGTTTATACAAAGTCCACAGGAGAATACATCCAGTTGAGAAGCCACACCATGGCAACACGAGAGGGATACGATTTGCTCAAGCGTGTCAAAGAAGTTACTTAGTTATTGATTCATTAATTAGTGATACAACAGTTAGCGAAAACGACACTGGAAATGTTTCCAGGGGACCAAAAAAGTGATGAACCTAGTTGTAGTTCAATGCTTTATGAAGTTCCATCACCACTGATGAGGAGCAGACTTCAATAACTTCACAAAGCATTGAACTACAGCCAGGTTCATCACTTAGATCTGCACAAGAGAGATTGTTTACATTTGCATTAGCTGCACATCTGTAACTGAATGTGGAAAATATCCCATTGAGGAGACATCACAATATCTTTGATGCAGTACATGGTCAACAACATTTGCTGAAGTACCCACGTTTCTGTTCTTGATGTGACTCATTGATATTTACATCTGCAAAGGAAGTGATGTTTTCACCCTTATCTCTTTGTTTACTCATTTGTCAGCCATTTATACCAAATGGTGCAGGAAGGGGACAGGGGTGAGAGAAATTGATTGGGTTAAAGTGGCAGATCCAGGATATTTTATTATCACTGAATGTTGAGAGATGGTTGTCAATGTGTCAGGAAACACTGTGGATCAAGATGTAAAAATCTGACATATTTGTGGTACAGAGATTTATAAGAACACAGAATGTGGTGCAGATTATCAGATGACTTTCCTTTTTCTATTCTCTTTTATTTCAAAACAAGAAAATCTCTTGTTAATGTGTACACAGTCCTAAATGACTCTCACTGTAAATATTTATTATTTTGTACTACGTGCATTCAATACTTCAGTGCATGTGCAGTTTATTAAAGTTTCTTGAATTATGCTGATTGTATTTTACGTCTGTCAAATGTTGAATCTGTGTTTGTCTGTTAGTTAGCAAAAATATGCTCAAACTCCTGGACATCACCATGAAACTGGGGGAAAAGATGTGGCATGGGTCAGAAAAGTACTGATTACACTTTGGTGCAGATACAGGAATTCTTAACACTTTCTTTAGTACAGGACTGTTTTTATATCTGTAATAGATGCCGGAGTTACAAGGAGAATTTAATGTTTTATTCTTGAATCTGTTTTGAGCCACACTCCAATCCAGAAGGTGGCAGTAATGCACCCGGAAGCTGTTTGCCAACCTTCATTATAAGGAGAAGAAGAACTACTGTTGTTAGCCTGCTATGCTAACATCCAACAGAACATGATTCTACTCGGCTAAATGCTTTCTGATCAAGTCTTCTGCTACACACCGTGGTTTTGGTTGCGTTTATAACAATTGTCGGCAGAAGTAAAGCAAGTCGCCATCTTCCGTATTCGGTCTTCGCTGCGTTTCTCGGAGAAGTTAGTGGCTAAAGCGTTTTGGATGGAAATGTCTACAATCCAGAGTTTAAGACAGTTTATCAACGAGAGGTTACAAACTGCTGCTGAAGACATATTAGGATGTTTTTGAAGCGACTGTCGCAAAGTACGAGGATGAGATCGGTCGTCAGCGCAGGACTGCTGGATGTAACTTTGAAACCTGTAGTAAAGCTGCAGAGAATAGGTCTGTATCACCTTAGTTAGCAAACTATACATCCACACTTATAATCCCTGTTAGTCTAAAACACATGGCTCTTTTATCATGACTTCTGTCCATGTGTCTCCTCCAGAGCTCCCACAGCGACATGTCTGTATCAAGGAAGAGTTTCCTGCTGACCTGATGGAGAGGAACCCCAGTCCAGACCAAGAGGAGCCAGAACCTCCACAGATTAAGGAGCAACAGGAGGAGCCTGCATCGGTTCTGGCTCCTTTTGAAACCACATTTAAATTCACTCGATCTGGATTTTTGCTTGGATCTGCACCAAATTGCACACACTCACAACTATCATTAATCTATCAGTTACCTACTTATGTCTATTGTCTCCTCTAGAGCTCCCAGAGCAACATTTTCTGAATGAGGAAGAGTTTCCATCTGACCAGCAGCTCTGGAGCCTTGAGAGGAACCCCAGTCTGGACCAAGAGGAGCCAGAACCTCCACATATTAAAGAGGAGGAGGAGATTTGCATCGGTCCGGAAGTAGAGCAGCTTGTACTGAAGCAGGAGGATCAAGATAACCTTTTGTTGAATCCTACTTTCAAGGAAAGTGACCACAGTGAACCAGAACCAAGTGACCACCAGCTCCTCTCCCACAGCTCAGCTCAGAGCCAAGATCTTAAAGGAGGCCAGCATGGAAACTCAACATCAGTTAGTAATGCTGAGCAGGCATCAGAAAAGGGACATCATGTCATCACAAGAGAAAAAGACAGCACAAGTCCCAGTAACCTTGCATGTAGCACTACCATGTCAAAGATTGTGCCGAATATCTGCAAGAGCAAAAAGGTTTTCCAGTGTGACACTTGTGGAAAAGTCTTTAAGTGGAAGTCACGATTAAATGGACATCTGAAGGTGCACACAGGTGAGAAACCATATCTGCGGGTCCTCGAGAGACCTTCTCCTTGCAATATTTGTAGGAGAAGTTTTAGTATGAGATCTACACTGCTGAAACACAGGAGAAAGCACATGTGCGAGAGACCTTCCACTTGCAAAACTTGTGGGAGAAGTTTTACAACTAGAAATTACCTGAAGATACACGACGAGAAACGCACACGGGCGAGAGACCGTTTTCTTGCAAAACTTGTGGGAGAAGTTTTACAACTAGTATTACCCCTGCAGGGTTCACGAGAGAACGCACACGGGCGAGAGACCCTTTTCTTGCATAACTTGTGGAAAAAGTTTAAAAACTATTAATATCCTGAAGAGACACGAGAGAACGCACACGGGCGAGAGACCTTTTTCTTGCAAAACTTGCGGGAAAAGTTTTACAACTAGATATATCCTGAATAGACACGAGAGAACGCACACAGGCGAGAAACCTTTTTCTTGCAAAACTTGTGGGAGAAGTTTTACAACTAGAAATTACCTTCAGGTCCACGAGGGAAAGCACACGGGCGAGAGACCTTTTTCTTGCAAAACCTGTGGGGAAAGTTTTGGTACCAGATATACCCGTCAGGTCCACGAGAGAACGCACACGGGCGAGAGACCTTTTCTTGCAAAACTTGTGGGAACCTTTTTACGCTTGAATGTGGCTTGAAAGTCCACATGAGAAGCCATAAAGGTGAGGAGCCGTATCCCTATACAACTTGTGGGGGGAAATTTGTTGGCAAATCACTTCTAACAAAACATTTGAGTACCCACACATAGCAAAACTGATATTTTTGTAAAATGTTGGAAAGATCTCTGACTTGCCAGTTTATACAAAGTCCACAGGAGAATACATCCAGTTGAGAAGCCACACCATGGCCACATGAGAGGGATAAGATTTGCTCATGCGTTTTTTAAGAATTTGTTTCTTAGTTATTTATTCATTCATTAGTGATACAACAGTTAGCGAAAACGACACTGGAAATCAATCAATCAATCAATCAAATTTTATTTGTATAGCCCATATTCACAAATCACAATTGTCTCAGGGCTTTAACAAGGTGTGACATCCTCTGCCCTTCACCCTCATGAAGAGTAAGGAAAAACTCCTAAAAAACCCTTTTAACAAGGTTAAAAGAACGTAGAAACCTCAGAGAGCCACATGTGAGGGATCCCTGTCCCTGGACGGACAGAAGTGCAATATACAGTGGATATTAAAAGTCTACACACCCCTGTTAAAATGCAAGTTTTTTGTGATGTAAAAAAATGATACAAAGATAAATCATGTCCGAACTTTTTCCACCTTTAATGTGACCAATAACGTGAACAATTCAATTGAAAAACAAACTGAAATCTTTTAGGGGGGAAAATAAAAAATAAAATAATGTGGTTGCATAAGTGTGCACACCCTCTTATAAATGGGGATGTGGCTGTGTTCAGAATTAACCAATCACATTCAAACTCATGTTAAATAATAGTCAGTACAGACCTGCCATCATTTAAAGTGACTGATTAATCCCAAATAAGGTTCAGCTGTTCTAGTAGGATTTTCATGACATTTTCTTAGTTGCATCTTACAGCAAAAGCCATGGTCCGCAGAGAGCTTCCAAAGCATCAGAGGGATCTCATTGTTGAAAGGTATCAGTCAGGAGAAGGGTACAAAAGAATTTCCAAGGCGTTAGATATACCATGGAACACAGTGAAGACTATCATCATCAAGTGGAGAAAATATGGCACAACAGTGACATTACCAAGAACTGGACGTCCCTCCAAAATTGATGAAAAGACGAGAAGAAAACTGGTCAGGGAGGCTTCTAAGAGGCCTACAGCAACATTAAAGGAGCTGCAGGAATTTCTGGCAAGTACTGGCTGTGTACTACATGTAACAACATCTCCCGTATTCTTCATGTGTTTGGGCTATGGGGTAGGGTGGCAAGACGGAAGCCTTTACTTAAGAAGAAAAATATCCAAGCCCGGCAAAATTTTGCAAAAACATACACGAAGTCTCCAAAAAGCATGTGGGAAAATGTGTTATGGTCTGATGAAACCAAGGTTGAACTTTTTGGCCATAATTCCAAAAGGTATGTTTGGCGCAAAAACAACACTGCACATCACCCAATGAACACCATACCCACAGTCAAGCATGGTGTTGGCAGCATCATGCTTTGGGGCTGTTTTTCTTCAGCTGGAACCGGGGCCTTAGTCAAGGTGGAGGGAATTACGAACAGTTCAAAATACCAGTCAATTTTGGCACAAAACCTTCAGGCCTCCGTTAGAAAGCTGAAGATGAAGAGGAATTTCACCTTTCAGCATGACAACGACCCAAAGCATACATCCAAATAAACAAAAGCATGGCTTCACCAGCAGAAGATTAAAGTTTTAGAATGGCCCAGCCAGAGCCCAGACCTGAATCCAATCGAACATCTGTGGGGTGATCTGAAGAGGGCTGTGCACAGGAGATGCCCTCGCAATCTGACAGATTTGGAGCGCTTTTGCAAAGAAGAGTGGGCAAATATTGCCAAGTCAAGATGTGCCATGCTAATAGACTCCTACCCAAAAAAACTGAGCGCTGTAATAAAATCAAAAGGTGTGTCAACAAAGTATTAGTTTAAGGGTGTGCATATTTATGCAACCAGGTTATTGTAAGTTTTTTATTTTTTATTTTTCCCCCTAAAAGATTTCAATTTGTTTTTCAATTGAATTGTTCACGTTATTGGTCACATTAAAGGTGGAAAAAGTTCGGACATGATTTATCTTTGTCTAATTTTTTTACATCACAAAAACCTTGCATTTTAACAGGGGTGTGTAGACTTTTTATATCCACTGTATGTCAAGTGTAAAGGAGAACATCATCAAGATAAGGGTTTTAGCAGCATTGATAAGACTAAACATTTTGAAGCAAGACTGAAGGTCAATGGATTGATGGATTATTGTCAGTAATGGTCGAGTATCTGAGGAGAAATACTATATATCAAGCAGTCCTGCTGCAATAATAGTCTATGGTCAGCAGCCACCACGATCATGATCCACCATCAAGATCGGATGCCACTATAGTCCACAATCATTGTCCACTGTCGCCATTAGGATCCACCATCAGCTGCCACCTCGGTCGTGGTCCACCACCATTATCAGATGCCAACACGATACAGGATCCGCCATTATTATCACGATCAGCCAGCACGATACACAATCCGCCATACTGGATCCACCATTACAATCTCTGATACGCGATCCACAGATCATAATCCACGATGTGGCCGCAGCCACGGCCCTGGATCTGCGGACGATAAGGCAAAGGGACTCCGGGGTAGAAGTCAAGTCAGTAACATGTATTGATGAAATATTAATTTCTTTGATGTGATAAGGAGTGAGAAGAGGAAAGAGAAGCTGGAAAGAGAAGCTCCGTGTGTCGTGTCCCCCAACATTCTAGACCTATAGCAGCATAAATAAAAGCAGGTCTAAGACAAGCCTGGACCGGCTCTAACTATAAGCTTTATCGTAGAGGAAGGTTTTAAGCCTACTCTTAAACGTACATATGGTATCTGCCTCCCGAACTGAAAGTGGGAGATGATTCCATAGGAGAGGAGCTTGATAGCTGAAAGCTCTGGCTCCTACTCTACTTTTAGAGACTTTAGGGAGCGCAGTGCTCTAGTGGGTTGATAAGGTACTATCAGCTCTTTGAGGTATAATGGTGACATATTATTAAGGGTCTTGAAGGTGAGGAGGATAATTTAAAATTCTATTCCAGATTTAACCGGAAGCCAGTGTAGCGAAGCTAATACAGGAGAAATGTGGTCTCTTTTCTTGGTTCTTGTCAAGACACGTGCTGCAGCATTTTGGACAAGCTGCAGAGAAATGTTTCCAGGGGACCAAACAAGTGATGAACCTAGTTGTAGTTCAATGCTTTATGAAGTTCCATCACCACTGATGAGGAGCAGACTTCAATAACTTCACAAAGCATTGAACTACAGCCAGGTTCCTCACTTACATCTACACAAGAGAGATTGTCTACATTTGCATTAGCTGCATCTCTGCAACTGAATGTGGAAAATATCCCATTGAGGAGACATCACAATATCTTTGATACAAGTCAGCACCAAATTGCACACACTCATAACTATCAGTAATCTATCAGTTACCTACTTCTGTCTATTGTCTCCTCTAGAGCCGAATATCTGCAAGAGTAAAAAGGTTTTCCAGTGTGACACTTGTGGAAAAGTCTTTAAGTGGAGGTCACTGTTAAAAAGACATCTGAGAGTCCACACAGGGGAAAAAACGCATTCTTGCGAAATGTGTGCAAAATGTTTCGCAACTAGCACATCCGGAAAGTATTCACAGCGCTTCACTTTTTCCACATTTTGTTATGTTACAGCCTTATTCCAAAATGGATTAAATTAATTTTTTTCCTCAAACTTCTTCACACAATACCCCATAATGATAACGTGAAAAAAGATTTTTTGAAATTTTTGCAAATTAATTAAAAATAAAAAACGACAAAATCACATGTACATAAGTATTCACAGCCTTTGCCATGTCACTCAAAATTGAGCTCAGGTGCATTCTGTATCCACTGATCATCCTTGAGATGTTTCTACAATGTGATTGGAGTCCACCTGTGGTAAATTCAGATAAATGGACATGATTTGGAAAGACACACACCTGTCTATATAAGGTCCCACAGTTGACAGTGCATGTCAGAGCACAACCAAGCCATGAAGTCCAAGGAATTGTCTGTAGACCTCCAAGACAGGATTGTATCGAGGCACAGATCTGGTGAAGGGTACAGAAAAATTTCTGCAGCATTGAAGGTCCCAATGAGCACAGTGGCCTCCATCATCCGTCAATGGAAGAAGTTTGGAACCACCAGGACTCTTCCTAGAGCTGGCCGCCCGGCCAAACTGAGCGATCGGGGGAGAAGGGCCTTAGTCAGGGAGGTGACCAAGAACCTGATGGTCACTCTGACAGAGCTCCAGCATTGCACTGTGAAGAGAGGAGAACCTTCCAGAAGGACAACCATCTCTGCAGCACTCCACCAATCAGGCCTGTATGGTAGAGTGGCCAGACGGAAGCCATTCCTCAGTAAAAGGCACATGACAGCCCGCCTGGAGTTTGCCAAAAGGCACCTGAAGGACTCTCAGACCATGAGAAACAAAATTCTCTGGTCTGATGAAACAAAGATTGAACTCTTTGGCCTGAATGCCAAGCGTCATGTCTGGAGGAAACCAGGCACCGCTCATCACCTGGCCAATACCATCCCTACAGTGAAGCATGGTGGTGGCAGCATCATGCTGTGGGGATGTTTTTCAGCGGCAGGAACTGGGAGACTAGTCAGGATCGAGGGAAAGATGAATGCAGCAATGTACAGAGACATCCTTGATGAAAACCTGCTCCAGAGCGCTCTGGATCTCAGACTGGGGCAAAGGTTCATCTTCCAACAGGACAACGACCCTAAGCACACAGCCAAGATAACAAAGGAGTGGCTTCGGGACAACTCTGTGAATGTCCTTGAGTGGCCTAGCCAGAGCCCAGACTTGAACCCGATTGAACATCTCTGGAGAGATCTGAAAATGGCTGTGCACTGACGCTCCCCATCCAACCTGATGGAGCTTGAGAGGTCCTGCAAAGAAGAATGGGCGAAACTTCCCAAAAATAGGTGTGCCAAGCTTGTAGCATCATACTCAAAAAGACTTGAGGCTGTAATGCTGCCAAAGGTGCTTCAACAAACAATATTGAGCAAAGGCTGTGAATACTTATGTACATGTTATTTTTCCGTTCTTTATTTTTTATAAATTTGCAAACATTTTAAACAAACTTTTTTCACTTTGTCATTATGGGGTATTGTGTGTAGAATTTTGAGGAAAAAACTGAATTTAATCCATTTTGGAATAAGGCTGTAACATAACAAAATGTGGAAAAAGTGAAGCGCTGTGAATACTTTCCGGATGCACTGTATTTGAAGATCCATCACCACTGATGAGGAGCAGACTTCAATAACTTCACAAAGCATTGAACTACAGCCAGGTTCATCACTTAGATATACAAAAGAGAGATTGTTTACATTTGCATTAGCTGCATCTCTGTAATTGAATGTGGAAAATATCCCATTGAGCAGACATCACAATATCTTTGATGCAGTACATGGTCAACAACATTTGCTGAAGTACCCACGTTTCTGTTCTTGATGTGACTGTCATTGATATTTACATCTGCAAAGGAAGTGATGTTTTCACCCATGTCTCTTTGTTTATTCATTTGTCAGCCATTTATACCAAATGGTGCAGGAATGGGACGGGGGTGAGAGAAATTGATTGGGTTAAAGTGGCAGATCCAGGATATTTTATTATCACTGAATGTTGAGAGATGGTTGTCAATGTGTCAGGAAAGACTGTGGATCATGATGTAAAAATCTGACATATTTGTGGTACAGAGATTTATAAGAACACAGAATGTTGGTAGATTATCAGATGACTTCTCTTTTTCTATTCTCTTTTATTTCAAAAGAAGAAAATCTCTTGTTAATGTGTACACAGTCCTAAATGACTCTCACTGTAAATATTTATTATTTTGTACTACGTGCATTCAATACTTCAGTGCATGTGCAGTTTATTAAAGTTTCTTGAATTATGCTGATTGTATTTTACGTCTGTCAAACGTTGAATCTGTGTTTGTCTGTTAGTTAGCAAAAATATGCTCAAACTCCTGCACATCACCATGAAACTGGGTGAAAAGATGTGGCATGGGTCAGAAAAGTACTGATTACACTTTGGTGCAGAAACAGGAATTCTTAACACTTTCTTTAGTACAGGACTGTTTTTATATCTCTAATAGATGCCGGAGTTACAAGGAGAATTTAATGTTTTATTCTTGAATCTGTTTTGAGCCACACTCCAATCCAGAAGGTGGCAGTAATGCACCCGGAAGCTGTTTGCCAACCTTCATTATAAGGAGAAGAACAAGTACTGTTGTTAGCCTGCTATGCTAACATCCAACAGAACATGATGCTACTCGGCTAAATGCTTTCGGATCAAGTCTTCTGCTACACACGTGGTTTTGTTTCGTTTATAACAATTGTCGGCAGAAGTAAAGCAAGTCGCCATCTTCCGTATTCGTCTTCGCTGCGTTCTCAGAGAAGTTAGTTGGCTAAAGCGTTTTGATGGAAATGTCTACAATCCAGAGTTTAAGACAGTTTATCAACGAGAGGTTACAAACTGCTGCTGAAGACATATTAGGATGTTTTGAAGCGACTGTCGCAAAGTACGAGGATGAGATCGGTCGTCAGCGCAGACTGCTGGATGTAACTTTGAAACCTGTAGTAAAGCTGCAGAGAATAGGTCTGTATCACCTTAGTTAGCAAACTATACACCACACTTATAATCCCTGTTAGTCTAAACACATGGGCTCTTTTATCATGACTTCTGTCCATTGTCTCCTCCAGAGCTCCCACAGCGACATGTCTGTATCAAGGAGGAGTTTCCTGCTGACCTGCTGGAGAGGAACCCCAGTCCAGACCAAGAGGAGCCAGAACCTCCACAGATTAAGGAGCAACAGGAGGAGCACTGCATCGGTCTGTCTCCTTTTGAAACCACATTTAAATTCACTCGATCTGGATTTTTGCTTGGATCTGCACCAAATTGCACATTAACCTTAACCTCCACATTAACTTTCAGTAATCTATCAGTTACCTAATTCTGTCTATTGTCTCCTCTAGAGCTCCCAGAGCAACATTTTCTGAATGAGGAAGAGTTTCCTGCTGACCAGCAGCTCTGGAGCCTTGAGACGAACCCCAGTCTGGACCAAGAGGAGCCAGAACCTCCACAGATTAAAGAGGAGGAGGAGATCTGCACCAGTCTGGAAGTAGAGCAGCTTGTACTGAAGCAGGAGGATCAAGATAACCTTTTGTTGAAGCCTACTTTCAAGGAAAGTGACCACAGTGAACCAGAACCAAGTGACCACCAGCTCCTCTCCCACAGCTCAGCTCAGAGCCAAGATCTCGAAGGAGGCCAGCATGGAAACTCAACATCAGTTAGTAATGCAGAGCAGGCATCAGAAAAGGGACATCATGTCATCACAAGAGCAAAAGAAAGCACAAGTCCCAGTAACCTTGCATGTAGCACTACCATGTCAAAGATTGTGCCGAATATCTGCAAGAGTAAAAAGGTTTTCCAGTGTGACACTTGTGGAAAAGTCTTTAAGTGGAAGTCACGATTAAATGGACATCTGAAGGTACACACAGGTGAGAAACCATATCTTTGCAAAACCTGTGGAAAAAGATTTTGTTACAAGTCAGCACTAAAAAGACATTTGAGTGTCCACACAGGGGAGAAACAGCATTCTTGCGAAATGTGTGAAAAAAGTTTCACAACTAGAATGAATCTGCAGGTCCACGAGAGAACGCACACGGGCGAGAAACCTTTTTCTTGCAAAACCTGTGAGAGAAGTTTTACAACTAGAAGGAGTCTGCAGGTCCACGAGAGAACACACACGGGCGAGAAACCTTTTTCTTGCAAAACGTGTGGGAAAAGTTTTACAACTAGAAATATCTTGAAGATACACGAGAGAACACACACGGGTGAGAGACCTTTTTCTTGCAAAACTTGTGGGAAAAGTTTTTCAATTAGAAATAGCTTGAAGATACACGAGAGAACACACACGGGCGAGAGACCTTTTTCTTGCAAAACTTGTGGGAGAAGTTTTACGCGTGTATATTACCTGCAGGACCACGAGAGAACGCACACGGGCGAGAAACCTTTTTCTTGCAAAACTTGTGAGAGAAGTTTTAATAACAGAAGTAACCTGCACGTTCACGAGAGAACGCACACGGGCGAGAAACCTTTTTCTTGCAAAACTTGTGGGAGAAGTTTTACGCGTGTAAATTACCTGCAGGACCACGAGAGAACGCACACGGGCGAGAAACCTTTTTCTTGCAAAACTTGTGGGAGAAGTTTTAATAACAGAAGTAACATGCACGTTCACGAGAGAACGCACACGGGCGAGAAACCTTTTTCTTGCAAAACTTGTGAGAGAAGTTTTACAACTAGAATGAGTCTGCAGGTCCACGAGAGAACACACACGGGCGAGAAACCTTTTTCTTGCAAAACGTGTGGGAAAAGTTTTACAACTGCAAATATCTTGAAGATACATGAGAGAACGCACACGGGCGAGACACCTTTTTCTTGCAAAACTTGTGGGAAAAGTTTATCAACTAAAAAAATCTTGAAGAGACACGAGAGAACGCACACGGGCGAGAGACCTTTTTCTTGTAAAACTTGTGGGAGAAGTTTTACAACTAGAAGTTACCTGAAGATACACGAGAGAATGCACACGGGCGAGAGACCTTTTTCTTGTACAACTTGTGGGGAAAGTTTTACGCGTGTAAAGACCCTTCAGGTCCACGAGATAACACACACGGGCGAGAAACCTTTTTCTTGCAAAACTTGTGGGAAAAGTTTTAGTCTTAGAAGTTACCTTCAGGTCCACGAGAGAACGCACACTGGCAAGAGACCTTTTTCCTGCAAAACTTGTGGGAAAAGATTTAGGAATGTATATACCCTACAGATCCACGAGAGAACGCACACTGGCGAGAGACCTTTTTCTTGCAAAACTTGTGGGAAAAGTTTTACAACAAGAAGAATCCTGCTGGTCCACGAGAGAACGCACACGGGCGAGAGACCTTTTTCTTGCAAAACTAGTGGGAAAAGTTTTACACGTGGATGTAGTTTGAAAGTCCACCTGAGAAGCCGTAAAGGTGAGGAGTCGTATCCCTGTACAACTTGTGGGGAAAGATTTGTTAGCCAATCCCTTCTAACAAAACATTTGAGTACCCACACATAGCAAAACTGATATTTTTGTAAAATGTTGGAAACATCTCTAACTTGCCAGTTTATACAAAGTCCACAGGAGAATACATCCAGTTGAGAAGCCACACGATGGCCACACGAGAGGGATACGATTTGCTCAAGCGTTGTCAAAGAAGTTGTTACTTAGTTATTTATTCATTAATTAGTGATACAACAGTTAGCGAAAACGACACTGGAAATGTTTCCAGGAGACCAAAAAAGTGATGAACCTAGTTGTAGTTCAATGCTTTATGAAGTTCCATCACCACTGATGAGGAGCAGACTTCAATAACTTCACAAAGCATTGAACTACAGCCAGGTTCATCACTTAGATCTGCACAAGAGAGATTGTCTACATTTGCATTAGCTGCATCTCTGTAACTGGATGTGGAAAATATCCCATTGAGGAGACATCACAATATCTTTGATGCAGTACATGGTCAACAACATTTGCTGAAGTACCCACGTTTCTGTTCTTCATGTGACTCATTGATATTTACATCTGCAAAGGAAGTGATGTTTTCACCCATGTCTCTTTGTTTATTCATTTATCAGCCATTTATACCAAATGGTGCAGGAAGGGGACGGGGGTGAGAGAAATTGATTGGGTTAAAGTGTCAGATCCAGGATATTTTATTATCACTGTATGTTGAGAGATGGTTGTCAATGTTTCAGGAAAGACTGTGGATCAAGATGTAAAAATCTGACATATTTGTGGTACAGAGATTTATAAGAACACAGTATGTTGGTAGATTATCAGATGACTTCCCTTTTTCTTTTCTCTGTTTATTACAAAACAATAAAATCTCTTGTTAATGTGTACACAGTCCTAAATGACTGTTACTGTAAATGGTTGTTCTTTTGTACTTTGTATATTCAATACGTCACTGCATTTGCATTTTATTAAAGTTTCTTGAATTATCCTGATTGTATTTTATGTCTCACACATTTAATCTGGACATCACCATGAAACTGGGTGAAAAGATGTGGCATGGGTCAGAAAAGAACTGATTACACTTTGGTGCAGATACAGGAATTCTTTCCACTTTCTTTAGTACAGGACTGTTTTTATATCTCTAATAGATGCCGGAGTTACAAGGAGAATTTAATGTTTTATTCTTGAATCTGCTTCGAGCCACACTCCAATCCAGAAGGTGGCAGTAATGTGCCCGGAAGCTGTTTGCCAACATTCATTAACAGGAGAAGAAGAAGTACTGTTGTTAGCCTGCTATGCTAACATCCAACAGAACATGATGCTACTCAGCTAAATGCTTTAGGATCAAGTCTTCTACTACACACGTGGTTTTGTTGCGTTTCTAACAATTGTCGGCAGAAGTGAAGCAAGTCGCCATCTTCCGTATTCGGTCTTCGCTGCGTTCTCGGAGAAGTTAGTTGGCTAAAGCGTTTGGATGGAAATGTCTACAATCCAGAGTTTAAGACAGTTTATCAACGGGAGGTTACAAACTGCTGCTGAAGACATATTAGGATGTTTTGAAGCGACTGTCGCAAAGTACGAGGATGAGATCGGTCGTCAGCGCAGACTGCTGGATGTAACTTTGAAACCTGTAGTAAAGCTGCAGAGAATAGGTCTGTATCACCTTAGTTAGCAAACTATACACCACACTTATAATCCCTGTTAGTCTAAACACATGGGCTCTTTTATCATGACTTCTGTCCATTGTCTTCTCCAGAGCTCCCACAGCAACATGTCTGTATCAAGGAGGAGTTTCCTGCTGACCTGCTGGAGAGGAACCCCAGTCCAGACCAAGAGGAGCCAGAACCTCCACAGATTAAGGAGCAACAGGAGGAGCACTGCATCGGTCTGTCCCCTTTTGAAACCACATTTAAATTAACTCGATCTGGATTTTTGTTTGGATCTGCAGCAAATTGCACACACTCATAACTATCAGTAATCTTTCAGTTACCTACTTCTGTCTATTGTCTCCTCTAGAGCTCCCAGAGCAACACTTTCTTAAAGAGGAAGAGTTTCCTGCTGACCAGCAGCTCTGGAGCCTTGAGACGAACCCCATTGTGGACCAAGAGGAGCCAGAACCTCCACAGATTAAAGAGGAGGAGGAGATCTGCACCAGTCTGGAAGTAGAGCAGCTTGTACTGAAGCAGGAGGATCAAGATAATCTTTTGTTGAATACTACTTGCAAGGAAAGTGACCACAGTGAACCAGAACCAAGTGACCACCAGCTCCTCTCCCACAGCTCAGCTCAGAGCCAAGATCTCAAAGGAGGCCAGCATGGAAACTCTAAATCAGTTAGTAATGCAGAGCAGGCATCAGAAAAGGGATATCATGTCATCACAGTAGCAAAAGAAAGCACAAGTCCCAGTAACCTTGCATGTAGCACTACCATGTCAAAGATTGTGCCGAATATCTGCAAGAGTAAAAAGGTTTTCAAGTGTGACACTTGTGGAAAAGTCTTTGAGTGGAAGTCAATGTTAAAAAGACATCTGAGAGTCCACACAGGGGAAAAACCGCATTCTTGCGAAATGTGTGCAAAACGTTTCACAACTAGCACAAGTTTGAAGATCCACACATTATCACACACGGGCGAGAAACCTTTTTCTTGCAAAACTTGTGGGATAAGTTTTAGTGCGAGAAATACCCTGAAGAGACACGAGAGAACACACACGGACGAGAAACCTTTTTCTTGCAAAACTTGTGGGAAATGTTATACACGTGGATGTAAGTTGAAAGTCCACATGAGAAGCCATAAAGGTGAGGAGCCGTATCCCTCTACAACTTGTGGGGAAAGATTTGTGAGCAAATCACTTCTAACCAAACATTTGAGTACCCACACATAGCAAAACTGATATTTTTATAAAATGTTGGAAACATGTCTGACTTGCCAATTTATAAAAGTCCACAGGAGAATACATCCAGTTGAGAAGCCACACCATGGCCACACGAGAGGGATAAGATTTGCTCAAGCGTTGTCAAAAAAGTTGTTACTTAGTTATTTATTCATTAATTAGTGATACAACAGTTAGCGAAAACGACACTGGAAATGTTTCCAGGGGACCAAAAAAGTGATGAACCTAGTTGTCGTTCAATGCTTTATGAAGTTCCATCACCACTGATGAGGAGCAGACTTCAATAACTTCACAAAGCATTGAACTACAGCCAGGTTCATCACTTAGATCTGCACAAGAGAGATTGTTTACATTTGCATTAGCTGCATCTCTGTAACTGAATGTGGAAAATATCCCATTGAGGAGACATCACAATATCTTTGATGCAGTACATGGTCAACAACATTTGCTGAAGTAGCCACGTTTCTGTACTTGATGTGACTGTCATTGATATTTACATCTGCAAAGGAAGTGATGTTTTCACCCATATCTCTTTGTTTATTCATTTGTCAGCCATTTATACCAAATGGTGCAGGAAGGGGACGGGGGTGAGAGAAATTGATTGGGTTAAAGTGTCAGATCCAGGATATTTTATTATCACTGAATGATGAGAGATGGTTGTCAATGTGTCAGGAAACACTGTGGATCAAGATGTAAAAATCTGACATTTTTGTGGTACAGAGATTTATAAGAACACAGAATGTGGTGCAGATTATCAGATGACTTACCTTTTTCTTTTCTCTATTTATTTCAAAAGAATAAAATCTCTATTTAATGTGTACACAGTCCTAAATGACTCTCACTGTAAATGGTTATTCTTTTGTACTTCGTGTATTCAATACTTCAGTGCATTTGCAGTTTATTAAAGTTTTTTGAATTATGCTGATTGTATTTTATGTCTGTCACACGTTGAATCTGTGTTTGTCTGTAAATTACCAAAAAAACTCCTGCACATCACCATGAAACTGGGTGAAAAGATGTGGCATGGGTCAGAAAAGAACTGATTACACTTTGGTGCAGATACAGGAATTCTTTCCACTTTCTTTAGTACAGGACTGTTTTTATATCTCTAATAGATGCCGGAGTTACAAGGAGAATTTAATGTTTTATTCTTGAATCTGCTTCGAGCCACACTCCAATCCAGAAGGTGGCAGTAATGCACCCGGAAGCTGTTTGCCAACCTTCATTATAAGGAGAAGAAGAAGAAGAAGTACTGTTGTTAGCCTGCTATGCTAACATCCAACAGAACATGATGCTACTCGGCTAAATGCTTTCGGATCAAGTCTTCTGCTACACACGTGGTTTTGTTGCGTTTATAACAATTGTCTGCAGAAGTAAAGCAAGTCGCCATCTTCCGTATTCGTCTTCGCTGCGTTCTCGGAGAAGTTAGTTGGCTAAAGCGTTTTGATGGAAATGTCTACAATCCAGAGTTTAAGACAGTTTATCAACGAGAGGTTACAAACTGCTGCTGAAGACATATTAGGATGTTTTGAAGCGACTGTCGCAAACTACGAGGATGAGATCGGTCGTCAGCGCAGACTGCTGGATGTAACTTTGAAACCTGTAGTAAAGCTGCAGAGAATAGGTCTGTATCACCTTAGTTAGCAAACTATACACCACACTTATAATCCCTGTTAGTCTAAACACATGGGCTCTTTTATCATGACTTCTGTCCATTGTCTCCTCCAGAGCTCCCACAGCGACATGTCTGTATCAAGGAGGAGTTTCCTGCTGACCTGCTGGAGAGGAACCCCAGTCCAGACCAAGAGGAGCCAGAACCTCCACAGATTAAGGAGCAACAGGAGGAGCACTGCAGCGGTCTGTCTCCTTTTGAAACCACATTTAAATTCACTCGATCTGGATTTTTGTTTGGATCTGCAGCAAATTGCACACACTCATAACTATCAGTAATCTATCAGTTACCTACTTCTGTCTATTGTCTCCTCTAGAGCTCCCAGAGCAACACTTTCTTAATAAGGAAGAGTTTCCTGCTGACCAGCAGCTCTGGAGCCTTGAGAGGAACCCCAGTCTGGAACAAGAGGAGCCAGAACCTCCACAGATTAAAGAGGAGGAGGAGCTCTGCACCAGTCTGGAAGTAGAGCAGCTTGTACTGAAGCAGGAGGATCAAGATAACCTTTTGTTGAATCCTACTTTCAAGGAAAGTGACCACCAGCTCCTCCACCACAGCTCAGCTCAGAGCCAAGATCTCGAAGGAGGCCAGCATGGAAACTCTAAATCAGTTAAAAATGCAGAGCAGGCATCAGAAAAGGGATATCATGTCATCACAAGAGCAAAAGAAAGCACAAGTCCCAGTAACCTTGCATGTAGCACTACCATGTCAAAGATTGTGCCGAATATCTGCAAGAGTAAAAAGGTTTTCCAGTGTGACACTTGTGGAAAAGTCTTTAAGTGGAAGTCACAATTAAATAGACATCTGAAGTTGCACACAGGTGAGAAACCATATCTTTGCAAAACCTGTGGAAAAAGGTTTTGTTACAAGTCAGAACTAAAAACACATTTGAGAGTCCACACAGGGGAGAAACTGCATTCTTGCGAAATGTGTGAAAAAAGTTTCACAAGTAGCACAAATTTGAAGATCCACGAGAGAACTCACACGGGCGAGAAACCTTTTTCTTGTAAAACTTGTGGGAAAAGTTTTACAACTAGAAATTACCTGAAGATCCACGAGAGAACTCACACGGGCGAGAGACCTTTTTCTTGCAAAACTTGTGGGAAAAGTTTTAGGCTGAGAAATACCCTGCAGGTCCACCAGAGAACGCACACTGGCGAGAAACCTTTTTCTTGCCAAACTTGTGGGAAAAGTTTTACCCTTTTAAATACCCTGCAGGTCCACGAGAGAACGCACACGGGCGAGAAACCTTTTTCTTGCAAAACTTGTGGGAAAAGTTTTAGTGCGAGAAATACCCTGCTGAGACACGAGAGAACGCACACGGGCTTGAGACCTTTTTCTTGCAAAACTTGTGGGAGAAGTTTTACGCGTGTATATAACCTGCAGGACCACGAGAGAACGCACACGGGCGAGAAACCTTTTTCTTGCAAAACTTGTGAGAGAAGTTTTAATCACAGAAGTAACCTGCACGTTCATGAGAGAACGCACACGGGCGAGAAACCTTTTTCTTGCAAAACTTGTGGGAGAAGTTTTACGCGTGTAAATTACCTGCAGGACCACGAGAGAACGCACACGGGCGAGAAACCTTTTTCTTGCAAAACTTGTGGGAGAAGTTTTAATAACAGAAGTAACATGCACGTTCACGAGAGAACGCACACGGGCGAGAAACCTTTTTCTTGCAAAACTTGTGAGAGAAGTTTTACAACTAGAATGAGTCTGCAGGTCCACGAGAGAACACACACGGGCGAGAAACCTTTTTCTTGCAAAACGTGTGGGAAAAGTTTTACAACTGCAAATATCTTGAAGATACATGAGAGAATGCACACGGGTGAGAAACCTTATTCTTGCAAAACTAGTGGGAAAGGTTTTACACGTGGATGTAGTTTGAAAGTCCACCTGAGAAACCATAAAGGTGAGGAGCCGTATCCCTGTACAAGTTGTGGGGAAAGATTTGTTAGCAAATCCCTTCTAACAAAACATTTGAGTACCCACACATAGCAAAACTGATATTTTGGTAAAATGTTGGAAAGATAACTGACTTGCCAGTTTATACAAAGTCCACAGGAGAATACATCCAGTTGAGAAGCCACACCATGGCAACACGAGAGGGATAAGATTTGCTCAAGCGTTGTCAAAGAAGTTGTTACTTAGTTATTTATTCATTAATTAGTGATACAACAGTTAGCGAAAGCGACACTGGAAATGTTTCCAGGGGACCAAAAAAGTGATGAACCTAATTGTAGTTCAATGCTTTATGAAGTTCCATCACCACTGATGAGGAGCAGACTTCAATAACTTCACAAAGCATTGAACTACAGCCAGGTTCATCACTTAGATCTGCACAAGAGAGATTGTCTACATTTGCATTAGCTGCATCTCTGCAACTGAATGTGGAAAATATCCCATTGAGGAGACATCACAATATCTTTGATGCAGTACATGGTCAACAGCATTTGCTGAAGTACCCACGTTTCTGTTCTTTATGTGACTCATTGATATTTACATCTGCAAAGGAAGTGATGTTTTCACCCATATCTCTTTGTTTATTCATTTGTCAGCCATTTATACCAAATGGTGCAGGAAGGGGACGGGGGTGAGAGAAATTGATTGGGTTAAAGTGGCAGATCCAGGATATTTTATTATCACTGGATGTTGAGAGATTGTTGTCAATGTTTCAGGAAACACTGTGGATCAAGATGTAAAAATCTGACATATTTGTGGTACAGAGATTTATAAGAACACAGTATGTGGTGCAGATTATCAGATGACTTCCCTTTTTCTATTCTCTTTTTATTACAAAACAATACAATCTCTGTACACAGTCCTAAATGACTCTCACTGTAAATAGTTATTCTTTCGTACTACGTATATTTAATACGTCACTGCATTTGCATTTTATTAAAGTTTCTTGAATTATGCTGATTGTATTTTATGTCTCACACATTTAATCTGGACATCACCATGAAACTGGGTGAAAAGATGTGGCATGGGTCACAAAAGAACTGATTACACTTTGGTGCAGATACAGGAATTCTTAACACTTTCTTTAGTACAGGACTGTTTTTATATCTCTAATAGATGCCGGAGTTACAAGGAGGATTTAATGTTTTATTCTTGAATCTGCTTCGAGCCACTCCAATCCAGAAGGTGGCAGTAATGCACCCGGAAGCTGTTTACCAACCTTCATTATATGGAGAAGAAGAATAACTTGTTAGCCTGCTATGCTAACATTCAACAGAACATGATGCTACTCGGCTAAATGCTTTCGGATCAAGTCTTCTGCTACACACGTGGTTTTGTTGCGTTTCTAACAATTGTCGGCAGAAGTGAAGCAAGTCGCCATCTTCCGTATTCGGTCTTCGCTGCGTTCTCAGAGAAGTTAGTTGGCTAAATTGTTTGAATGGAAATGTCTACAATCCAGAGTTTAAGACAGTTTATCAACGAGAGGTTACAAACTGCTGCTGAAGACATATTAGGATGTTTTGAAGCGACTGTCGCAAAGTACGAGGATGAGATCGGTCGTCAGCGCAGACTGCTGGATGTAACTTTGAAACCTGTAGTAAAGCTGCAGAGAATAGGTCTGTATCACCTTAGTTAGCAAACTATACACCACACTTATAATCCCTGTTAGTCTAAACACATGGGCTCTTTTATCATTACTTCTGTCCATTGTCTCCTCCAGAGCTCCCACAGCGACATGTCTGTATCAAGGAGGAGTTTCCTGCTGACCTGCTGGAGAGGAACCCCAGTCCAGACCGAGAGGAGCCAGAACCT